>NC_134197.1:9028544-9328544 GCF_964188355.1 Buteo buteo
CACTCCCGGATTCTCTACCTACCCCCTCCAGCGGCGCAGGGGTATGGGGAATGGGGTTTACGGTCAGTTCATCACACGTTATTTCTGCCACTTCATCCTCCTCAGGGGCAGGACTCATCACACTCTTCCCCTGCTCCAGCGTGGGGTCCCACCCACGGGGTCAGTCCTCCACAAACTTCTCCAACGTGGGCCATTCCCACGGGCTGCAGCTCTTCACGAACTGCTCCAGCATGGGTCCCTTCCACAGCGTGCAGTCCTTCAGGCACAGACTGCTCCAACGTGGGTCCCCCACGGGGTCACAAGTCCTGCCAGAAAACCTGCTCCATCGTGGGCTCCTCTCTCCGCAGATCCGCAGGTCCTGCCAGGAACCTGCTCCAGCGCGGGGTTCCCACGGGGTCACAGCCTCCTTCGGGAACCCACCTGCTCCGGCGTGGGGTCCTCCACGGGCTGCAGGTGGAGATCTGCTCCCCCGTGGACCTCCCTGGGCTGCAGGGGGACAGCCTGCCTCACCAGGGTCTTCCCCACGGGCTGCAGGGGAATCTCTGCTCCGGTGCCTGGAGCCATCTCCTCCCCTCCTTCTGCACTGACCTGGGGGTCTGCAGGGCTGTTCTCTCACATGTTCTCACTCCTGTCTCCGGCTGCCATTTCTGTGTCTCCCACAACTTTTTTCCTTCTTAATTCTGTTCTCCCAGAGACGTTACCACTATCACTGATGGGCTCGGCCTTGGCCAGTGGTGGGTCCGTCTTGTAGCTGGCTGGCACTGGCTCTGTCGGACATGGGGGAAGCTTCTAGCAGCTTCTCTCAGAATCCACCCCTGTAACCCCCTGTGGTTGGTTGACTCTGGCTGGGCACCAGGTGCCCACCAAAGCTGCTCTATCACTTCCCCTCCTCAGCTGGACAGGGGGGAGAAAATATAACAAAAGGCGCGTGGGTCAAGGTAAGGACAGTTTAATAAAGTGAAAGCAAAGGTCGCATGCAAAAGCAAAGAAAAACAAATGTTGTTATTCTCTACTTCCCATCAGCAGGCGGAGTCTAGCCACTTCCCGGGAAGCAGGGCTTTGGTAGGCGTAGTGGTTGCTCCGGAAGACAAAAATGTCCGCCTTCCGTCTCCCTTTACTTAGCTTTTATATCTGAGCTGGAGTATTGTATTCCATATGGTATGGAATATCTGTTTGGTTAGTTTAGGTCAGCTGCCCTGGTTATGTCCCCTCCCAAGATCTTGCCCTGCCCCAGCCTGCCGTTGAGGGGGGCAAAAATGTTGGAGAGACAGCCCTGATGCTGTGCCAGCACTGCTCAGCAGTAGCCAAAACACTGGTGTGTTATCAACACCTTTCTGGCTACCAATAAAGAGCACAGGGCTATGAGGGCTGCTATGGGGAGAATTAACTCCATCTCAGCCAGGCCCAGTACACCCCCCCACTACCAAAACCTTGCCACACAAACCCAATACATTGGTCTGAAATCAAAAGCATTGGGAAAGATGAAAGATAACATGAATCTGAGATTTTTTTCTTTCCAGGCCTCTTCCCCACAGCTTTGAACAGTGACAGTCCAACCAAAGCCTTCCAGTCTAAAGATCTGATCTAGGACTTCTCTTCCTTAACCTGCCATTCATGTTTTCTTCCTAATTAGATCTATATCAGCATTGCAGATTTGCCCATACAGTGGAACAAAATATTCTGTTACATTCAAATCTACCAGTGGAATCATTTTAAATCATCGGAATTCAAAGTGGCACAGAAGTCTCCTTCTAAAAAAATAACTGCCAAAAAGATGTGCATTTTTCTGTGCAACATCTGGCGAGGCAATAAGGGGAGTACCTTATCAGAGCAAGAAATAAATGCCTTCACAACAGAAGGAAACAACAACCCATGCCAAAGACTTACTATCGCCTTAAGGTCTCCTGCGAGCCCTCCTCTTCCCAGCAAGGAGACTGCATCTCCAGGAGAGGCAGGTGAAAGCTCTCTGTCCTCTCAGAGAGGCTGCACCTGTGTGGAGCCCGAACCGGGTCCTATATAATCCTCCCTGGGCAGCCAAAGAGCAAGCTTGTGGTGGCAGTGAGGAGATGGGGCTGTTTGTGAAGCAGCGGTGCTGGAGCACCTTGAGGATGTGGTGAGTGGGGTTTGGGGTGGGATGGGGAGCTGGGTCCTTTCCTTGCTGGTCTCTCATTTGGTTCTTTCTTGCTTGCAGGTTGCTGCTCCTGGTTGGCTTTTTGCTGCCCTTAGCCCCCTGTGCTGATGGCCTGGGGGATCAGGATCTCTTGGGTAATGAGGTCTCTCTGGGCTGGTAGTGGTTTGGATGTGGGCTTTAGGTTTGTCCAGAGCTGTTTCCCCTCTGCCTTGGTGTAGAAGAAGGCTCTAAAGTGGGGCTGGTGAGCGGGGGGACTTGCAAGGTGTGTGCTTCTGGGAGGGTGATGCTGGAACTGATGGTGGCCTTCCCTCTGCAGAGAGTGTGACCTGTCATAGGAATGGGGTGGAAGTTGAATTTTCAAGAGAGCTTGGCAACTACTCCTGGCATGTGTCTGTTGAGGGTACGTATTGCTACTGCCCTGGCCCTTTCCGCTATAGCCTGAAAGCGGGTGCCTGCCTCCAGGGCTGATCTTCCACATTCTCCCTAGATGTGAGTGGTGAGGAGATCGTGTCCTGTGACCCCACCGTAGATTATGAGAGGCTGTTGCTCAGTGTCCTGTTTGTCAACTGCACTAGCCTGGAGGTAAAGGGGTCTTCATTCTGGAAGCTGCTGTGATGGAGTGTGGGATTTTTTTCCTGGTCAGGATTGGGTTTAATAGGGTTTCTAGCTCTAACTTTCTTCTGGAGTGGAAATACTTAACACTTCTGATAACTTAAAACAGCTCTATAAGAGCAGTTCATGCCAGAAGTTGAAAAATATTACCAGAATACTTGTTCTTTTGACTGTGGATTAAACCCCCTTAGACACTGCCATAAATGTGTTCTCCTGTACAGGAATTGAGCTACTTTAAAGGATATCTTGTAGGGGGATGGACCAGGTTCAAGAGTTTCAAAGTTTCTCTATTTACACAATGTGTATTGATAGAGAAATTAACAACACATGCCATTGATAGCTGTTGAGGTGGAGTAATAAGTGGGAGGCCAACCCAAACTAGCCTCAAACAGAGGTTTTACTGGTAACTGTTGCTTTTAAGTATTTGAAATACCACAAGACTCTTGGTTTTGGCATTTATTAACTTGTTTCTTGACCAGCTGACTTGCTGGCACTACAACCTGCTAGTCCTTGGGGGTTTTTTTTCTTGACTCCCACAGTTCTCAGTATTTTCTGCTCTTCAACCTAACCTTGTGAGCCCATGCTTTCCTAGAGATCTCCTCCTTTTCCATAGGGCTTTAAAAAACCACATTTTTTCTTGTCCTTGCACTGGTACAAACACCTAAAATAACTCTGAAGCTAGAGTTTAGCCTCAATGGCTTTTAGTTGTCCTCATGCTGTAGTGAGTACTGCTGCCTCTTTCTAATTAATGTCTCTTGTCTATAGGATGGTCAGCACCTGCTAAGATTGAGGCTGGTGGTGAATGACACAATGGGAGAGGAGAGGAATGTAACTTACAGCACTCACTGCCATAGTGTTCATGCAGATGAAATCATTACTCCTTTCTTTGCTGGTGCAACAAACTGTACAAAAGACTTCATGGCAGTAAGTAGAGGAATGGGAATGCTATAGGTCCTGCTTAGAGGCTTGCAAGGCAGGATGGCTGTCTCCTGGAACTGCGTGGCTGGGATCTGCAGAAAGCTGGGGAAAGCTCCAGCCAGATTCAGGGAGGCCTGTTGGCTGCATGTCCATCTTGGCGTGACCACTAGCTCTTTGAAGAGTTGGTTTGCAAATGGTTATTAACAATGCACATGGTTTGGCTTCGGCCCTATTGCAGGGAAAACCAGGGTGCTGGTGCCAGCTGTCTGCTCTGGAAAACTACAGCAGATATTTTTATTAGGAAGTCATAGGGTTCTGACCACTGTCTGCTCCTGTGGTCTAACCCTTGTGCTGTGTTTCAGGTTACTTTCCCAAGACTCATTCCAGGCTTCACCGATGAGCATATGGTAAGTGCCTTCTGTCTTGCAAAGGGGGGGGGGTGGAGGAGTGCCTGGGGTTTGGACCTAAACTAAGCCTGATGTCTCCAAGCTGGAGTAGTTTTCTTTGAAGTATTTGCATCTTGTCAGGAAGCTTAATTCTGTGCTATCAATATAGGGAACTTGAGTGTAAAGCCTGTGATGTGGCAGCTCTGCAGGGTGAAGAACTGTGTAATGCCTTGCTGCTGCTGTGTGGCTGGTCCTTCCCTTCCTAAGCAAGGATCTCCTGCTTTGCCAGGTTCCAGCAGCTCCAATGACCTGGACTCTGTCAGTTGATGATGGAACCAGAATACATCAGCTAAGCCTTGGGCAAGCCATGCAGCAAGGCTATAACTTTCTAGCTGATGGCCACAACCTGATCCTCCAGGTAGCCTTTACTGCCACTGGAGTTGTCTCCTACAAGGTAGGTGAACAAATTGCAGCACCATCTCCTCAGGGCCGACTTTCACAGAGACTAGGTATGTCCCTCCTGTAGACCTGCAGAAAGCACTTGCAGGTCACGGCCAGAGCTGATGTCAAGCTGATGCAGTGCTGTGCCTAGCTGGTGTGAGCAAAGCTGTTTGATTCTGTGTAGCTGTCATTGAACTACCCAGCCCTACAAAATGGGGAAGCACAGCGTGCACCTCAGCAGCACAGCTGATGGGCATCTACATAAGCAGACTTCTAGCTGTAGCCTAACTTGTGAACATCTGACTGGCAGTCTCATGAGCAGATCTCTTTCAAAAGGGTGTTGAGATGGGAAGAAACTGCTGTTGCAAACATGAATAGCAGCAGTCCTGAACCAGATGTAGTATATGGCCCTGTGGGGTTGGTCTTATAATGGATCACGAGCTGAGCACTCTCTAACAGAGCTCTATCTTCTTTGTCAGCACAATGATAAGGTGCTCTACACCGTGGCACTCAAGCTCACGTATGGCCCTCCTGAACGTAGACTGACTGTGGAGTCAAGAATGCTTTGTGCACCAGGTAATGCATGGAGAAAGAACCTGATCTGCTTCTGCACTGAGGAAACTAGTGTTATATTTAACAAAGATGTTGTTGCAGGTCCAGCAATCTGTAATGCAACGCACATGACTGTTGCCATCCCAGCCTTCCCAGGGACCCTTATGGCTGTGGGTGCAGAGGATAAGGCCATCCCCATGGACCAGCTTCAGGAAAATGGGATTGCTCTGGACACAAAGACAGGGGTCAAGCTGCATATTAGCAGGGAAGTCCTGAAGTCCAGGGTGAGTTCTGATCTTCAAGTCACAGGATCTGGTCTGATTACAACTCCTTGGTGCTTAGTCAAGGTCAAAGCTACTGTGCTCTGATTCTCAGTAAGCACCTGCCAAGTCAGCCATGTGTCCTGTGGCTGGCTGAGGGCAGTTGTGATTAAGAGGAATGTACAGTGACTTTATAATACATAGGCATCACTCAAAGGTAGTTTGGGTTTTATGAAGTCTCTTGGCAAGAACAGCTGGAGGTGAAAATATTCCTCTTGGAGTAGGTTGGTACTTGGCATGCCTGGAGCAATGCAAATTAACAAACTAGCGGAGTGTGAAGAGCACCATGGCCTCAGGGCAAGGGAAACGGCTCTAACACATGCATGTGTTAAAATGAGCTCTTGTAGTTACACTCCAGGAGAGTAACTCTTGTCTTTCAGCTACATGGGGAGAGCTGCTCAGGACTTCAGTCCTACATGTCCTCTTTGGAACTGGCTTTTCACTTCCATGGGGAGACGGTGACAATGGTGATGCACCCAGAGTGCCCCTGTGACCAGCATGCACCAATAGGTAAGTGACTGCCTTCTGCAATGGACGTGGCTTGTGCTGGTCAGATGGTAATCCTTCAGCACAGCTTGTTCTTAAACCAGTCCTTCACAGGAAAGGGCATCTCTGGTCAGAGCACAACAGCTTTTGGCAGACTGAGCTGCTGGTGACTGGCATGCAAATTTATGTGAACCTCTCTTACAGCTGCTGTATGCACCCAGGATGGGTACATGGATTTTGAAATCCTTGCTGACAGTACTACCCCGCTGCTAGACTTGGATACCCTTAGGCTCAGAGATCCTGCATGCCGGCCAGCCTTCAAGTCGTCTTTGAATGACCGAGTTTGGTTTCATGTCCCACTGAATGGATGTGGGACCAGGTATTGGGTAAGTGTGTAGCCAGGATTGATGGGGAGGGCTTTGTGCATTGGGAATGCCTTCACTAACGCTGTTATTTCTCTGCAGTTGGATGGGGAGAAGATTGTTTATGAGAATGAGGTGAGGGCACTATGGGCAGACCTTCCACTGCGCAGGATCTCAAGGGACAGTGAACTCAGGTGTGTTTGGAAGCTTCTTTGGGTAATACTTAGTCCTGGATATCCTATATATGAACATAAGACTTGGCTGCTCCTTCCTTGTTACAGGCTAACAGTCCTGTGCTCCTTCAGTAATGGTGATGCCTCCCTCACTATAAAGGTAGACAACCTTCCTCCTCCGGCTTCTTCAGTGAACCAAGGTCCCCTCTCCTTAGTTCTTCTAAGCTACCCAGGTAAAGCTGACTCTGGGCTCAGGTGGCTGGGAAGCAACTGGAGTTTGTGGAGGGGAGGATGTATGAGTGAACTCCTGTGGTGCATGGGCTTCTAATGACCTGATGTGCTTCCTTTCCTCCTGCCCATGCTACCTGAGGCAGATGCCTTAAATCTGTGACTCTAAGACAAACTGCAGCTGGTAGACCAGGTGCTGTTGAAGAGCTCCAGACCAGAGTTTCTTCAGGACTCTCTAATCTAACAAGGCTTTTGTTCTTGCAGAGGACTCATACAGGCAGCCATACCGTGATGATCAGTACCCAATAGTAAGGTACTTACGGCAGCCCATCTTCCTGGAAGTTCAGGTCCTGAACCGCAATGATCCCAACCTCCATCTGGTATTGGATGACTGTTGGGCAACAGCTTCACAAGATCCAAGCTCCCTTCCCCAGTGGAATATAGTTGTTGATGGGTGAGTGCCCTGCTAGATAAATGGAAGTGCTTTTGGCAGTGGGTGCGCAGATTTCCTAATCCTCCCCTGCCTCCCCTTTAGGAACAGAGCCCCAAGTACAAGGGCTTCACTTGAGGTGGCCTTCCAGGTATACTGTACTGGTGTATGCTGGAACTCTTATGAAGATAGTGGCACCTCTACCCTGAACTTTTGCCTGCTTAAAAAAACCAAACCCAAACCTTTTCTACCCTGCTGTTCTGACTTGCTTCTTACCTGTTGGCAGGTGTGAGTATGACCTGGACAGCTACAAGACTGTGTTTCATCCTGTGGGGCACAGTGTCAGCTATGCAAACTATCGCCAAAGGCTGGAAGTGAAGACTTTTGCCTTTGTGTCTGGTGACAAAGCCCTCCCTGGCCTAGTAGGTGACATTCTCCTACTTAGAGCAGTCAGTGGGACCAGTTGTCCCGAAATGAATGGACCTCTCATCCTCTGTCCTAGGTATACTTCCACTGCAGTGTTCTGATCTGTGACCGTTTTCAACCAGACTCCCCTTTGTGTATGAGAAGATGCCCGAGGCCATCTAGAAGCAAGCGAGGTAAGAGTAAGCAGATGTTAGGCTGTACTGATCCAAGATAACGCACTGTACTATGGGGTTCACCTCTACTATGTTACTGTTGTAGAGAGTGGGATGCCAGGTGTGAACTCTGCAGTGGTGAGCTTGCGGGGTCCTGTCCTCCTTGTGCCAGAAGGATGGTCTGCAACCCAAGGTACTAAGCCCATGTGGTACTAATGTATGTTACCTGGGTTTGGTGAAGAGCTGTCTCCACAAACTGTCTTTCTGCTTGCTTTTTAGGGAGCACTCTCTTGAGCAAGGAGGTATGGGCTGGCATTACAATGACTGCTGCTGGTATTCTCTCTCTGGTGGCCACAATGCTACTATTTTTCGCTTTTCTTAAATGCCTAAAGAGAAGAGCATCCATGGTAAATGTGGCATGTTAATGTAGTTTTTACAAATAAAGTTGGAGTAGAAATGTCTTCTGGATGACATGTGTAGCTGTGGAGTTGTTGCTATACAGCATTGAAGGAACTAGACTGGACAAAGATGAATGTCTTGCTGAGCAGTGGCACTGCTCAATGGCTTTGGTCAGTGCTCTAACAAACTAGAATTGAAGCTTTTAAAAGGTCAAGCTTTTTGGGTGAGACTCAAGTGACAATGGCAGCTTCCCTTATGCTGGATGGTTTTGTCACCTCCTTAGTTCATGTTACAGGGTGACTGACAGGGTACTAATTAATTTCTTCTAATACTGTGAGAACTGGCTCCTTAGTAAGATTCCATAGAGTTCTCCTGCCCTTTCTTAGGATTGTAGGAGAGGACTTAACTGAAGAAAAACACTAGTTTAAGGTGAAGTAGTGCTCCTGAACTGTGCAGTGATATTTAGGTCTAATGTTGGTAACTCAGTATCACCTAGACCCTTTACAGCAGTAACCAAATACTCTGCATAAACTTACTACTAGTTTAGCTAGGGCTATATGAAAAGAAGCAGTGTCTCATGACACCTGCTCTGCAGAATCAAAGCCCAGCTGTGAATTGCACTTCATGTTAGTCACCTAGACTACAAAAACTCTAGATTCAATCTTGGGTGAACATAAGGCTTTAACAGGGGCAAATGATAGCTGCTCAGTGAATGTTTTGTGGCCCTTAAGTAAAAGTACATGGAGATACATGTTCCACGTAGTAACTTCACTCTAATTGCTAAAGATCAGTCTGTGCACCGGTACTCAATGCCACATTGCTCTTCAAGGTGAAGTCAGTCATAATTTCACTTGGTTCTGGCTTGTCATAATCAAGTGCCTGGATTGCCGGGGTGAGGAGGGCCATGTGTAGGCTATAGCCTGTAATCAGCCGTAAGCTTACTGTTAGTGAATGTGGAAATGAATCAACTGGCTAGAAAAGACAAGTTTCCTGCTGAGACTTCTAAATGCCAAGATGGCTGCTACATTAATGAGTGATGTCAGTTTGTCAAAGATTCTGGACTTAAAAACTGCATGTGTGGGGCTCTGCTGTTGCTTTTCAGTTTAAAATGTGTTCAGGCAGTGCCCTCTGGCACAGGCTGATGTGCTCTAGCCGTAGAGGCTTGGAGACCTTTGGTTGCCTGAAACTCAAGCTCAGTTTCAATGTATAAAATGAACTTCCACATAAGGGAAACTTGAGGGCAACATAGAGATGGCTAAAGAGGACTTGGCTGTTAGAGATGGGGAATATGCTGTGTTATCTGTATAGCTTCAGGAATGCTATTTCTAACAATAGCAAAACCCTTTGAAGCAGTGATATATTTTTTATTTCATGCCTCACTGCTACAGGCAGGGAGGATTAAATGTCTAAGGAATAAGCTGTCCTAGAACAATTTAAGTTTAGGTACTTGTATCTCTAGGACTAGAAAGTGACTGTGTAAAAAGTAGTCCCTTAATCTACTTGGTTTGTGCCTTCAAATTGGTTTCAGTGCTCTAGCTCTGCATTCCTGAGGAGCTGAAGGCTGTGTAATATAGCTTCTAAAATCACTGGCTGATTTTTAACTACACTTGGGTCAAAGATCACAAGCTTCTTGAGGCTGAATGAAGCTCAGCAGTGGTATGTTAAACCCCTGGCTGTTCAGCTGTGGTCTGGGGCTGCCCTTCTGTACCTCTGGATTAAAAGCCCTGTTCCCCTTTGCTCTGGCATCAGTGTGCTGCTGTTGGGCACAGCTGCTCTTCTACTGGCCGTGTTTCCCTTGCATTAGACCGCTGTGGCTACTCGCAGTTATGCTTTTGGCAGCCAACAGCCCACCCGTGGCATGGGCACCTGAAGGAGATGGACCTGCAACTAGTGGTAACCTGGTCCAGTCCTTTCATACTGAACATCAACTTCAGGATTTCTAGTTGCTTCACTCAGCAGCAGGTGCTTGGCATCTGCCTCTAATTCAGTACTAAGCTCTTGAAAGAAACTATTGCATGCTGCAAATGTGCCAGCTGATTGCTACCTTCTCTTTGGTTGTAGCTACCAGTTTCTGTCATTTGGCCACTTCTACCTTTGTAGGTCTGGTCCTCATTTTCAGATACATTGCTGTTAGTAATGTATCTTAGAAGGTTTCTTTAATACCTTATCTGCTTGTTCTATTCCCTGTAGACCAATTAGTGGCTTATTTTAGAGCTTCCAGCAGTTGATAACAAAACAATAAACATATCTCTGATGTAGAAAAATCTCACCCTCTCTGGAACAGATTGTGTGTTCTGTCACTTAAACAGCTTATAAATGAGGTATCTATATTGTAACTGGGTAACAGTTAATTTTCCCAAGTGGCCCATTTAAAGAGAGCAAGAACAGTCCCCAGTATCACCTTGCTTTCTATCTGTAAGCCTCAAACCTTCTCTACAGAGAAAGGCAATACAATTACTAGTGTTTTTAAGGAAACAGGGGCACAGAGGGAGCCTGTTCATGACTATTGATAAACGAATAAATGGATTTTAGGCTAAGAGTTTGGAAGCTAACTCAGGCTTCTTGAGTCTTGATCTAATGATTTTTCTGCTAGATTATACTGTGTTGCAGTAGTGGTTAGCCAGGGATAATGGGGTGCTTTGAAAATAGTTTAAAACCAAGGGCCTAAAAGGCTCATGAATAGGTTTGTTGCTCATTACTAACAAATTATTTCTGGTACTACTACTCTTAGCCTCCCTGTCATCTTACATAATAAATATTTTGGGCCAGTTATGGATTGTAGAAAAATGGTTTTTTGTTTACTGGATCCATTTCAGTTTTGCTGCTTTTACTTTTCTTGGGGCTTTCTACTACCTGTCAGAATGGAGAGCATTCAGTGCAGCACTCTTGCACTGGTAATTATTTGTCTATTGTGTATTCCCTCTCTTGCATCTGCTTATGAAACTGAATACTGCTAGTCCTCTTAAATCTCCTCACTGGAGATTTGGCTTTAACAATGACTAAATACTGAATTTCCTGATTGTCTTTGTTCTGAAATCTCCTATTGCTGTGTTGCATTCCTGTTGAACTTTGCAGCCAATTTCCTTTTTGAAATGCTTATCAAATGCTTTTGTTCACAATTGTATTTCCATTCAATCATTTTTTTTAAAATCCATGTTGTGCCAACATCTGCAGTATGTGCAGCTCTTCCAGCTGTCCTTGCAAATGTGAGGTCTGTGCTGCAGCTGGGGATTAAAACCTGGGCTTTATTTAAATTGGTTGGCAACACTCAGCATTTATTTTAAAACATTACTATAAAAAAGCTTTCTCTTTACTATATGATTCAGATAATTAGAAGAGGTCTTTGGAGGAATATTTACAGTGAAGCTGGAGCCTGCCTTTTCTGAACACAGCAGGCTAGAAGGATATTGGGAAAACCACAAAGTGGAATGGACTCTTCCTGCTGCCAGAGCTGATGTTCTGGTGGCCAGAAGTTCCATGACTGCTTAATAGGAGCACTAGGAGTATGTAATTTTGGGGTCTTTGAAAATGGAGTGAGGAAAAAGAGGTGTTTTTTTGAAAGGAAAAAAGGGTTGTGAGTAACAGATAAAGCTGTTTTGTCTGTAATACTTAGTTACTAAAGCAAAATAGTTGTGTTAATGCTTGGAAGAGAAGCTACTTATACCTGTTATTTCCCCTGTCCCCCTGCTTAAGAGGCACTTCTTAAATTATAAAGACAAAGGAACTGTGTAGCAATAAGTTTCAGTTAGCTTTCTAATAGGTTTTCTTTACATGCAAGTCTTCCTAATCTGTACAAAAATTGGAAAACTTTTTCCAATTATTAGTGTGCCAGAAGATGCTCTAAGAAATTTCCTGTGTCACCTTCTGGTGTTATTTGCACTATCAGTCTTTCTTATCAAGAAGTTAAACTTTAGGTTTGATATGTTGCCCTTCTTCTCTCAAAGGAATGTTTTCCAAATTCAAAGGGAATTACCGTGTAAACTAAATACTGTTAGGTTGCAGGCAGCCAAACAGGGTTTAACAAGTATGTTTAGCCTGCAGGCAGAGAGAATGGAGAGTTCTAATGCTGCCTTTGCATTAATGACATCTCATTTGAAGACTGGTTGTGCAACACCAACTTAATTAGATTCCATTTGACCTGTGGTTTCCTTATGTTCTGTGAGGTTACAATAACTGATCTCTACTCCTCTAGGGCTTGATAACTGGGACAGCTCTGTTAAACTGAATGTTAACTTGCTATACCACTTCCTACTCCTGCTGTCATCACCAGTATTGGAGCTTCTGTGCTTAGTGCCTTCACTCACTTGTACAATTTCCTTTTGCTTTTGTTTTATACCAAACCACTAATTTTCAGGGGAAACTCTACTTCTGTAGCCATATGAAGAATGTGACTTGTATTAGCAGTTACTCTTCTGCATTAAACCAAGCAGTGACAGAGCTCTAAAGTGCTGGGATTAGTGAGGTTCAGCTGTACTTCTCTTAAAAAACATTGATGTTTGGAATTGCATCCAAAGCAAATACATTGGAAACCCTCAATCCTAGAGCTGGTAGCAGAGCAAAAGTACTGAGTTGCTAAAGGTTTGCTGCACGCTTGAGGCACACAAAGATCTTGGATCTTTAGTTTTACTGTCCTCTAAATGAAGCCTAAGGCTTTTCTTCATGAAAGGTGGTTGCACTCGGAACTTCAGTAGGGCAAGAAATATAGTAAGAGTGTTTTGTTAAAAGGTCAGTCTATGTTTTAAAAGTGTCACTGTAGTTGTTCATTGCAGCTCTCAGTATAGACAAAGACAGCAATATCTGTAGATGTACAAGTCCATTTCAAGCAAGGCAGTTTGTTATGCAATTATGCTTTTAATTTTGTATCCTGTATACATTGCCTTATGCAGTCAAGGAAATGAAGCATAAAAATACAAGTGCATGTGACAATGAAAAGGGATGAAAATGCTCTGTCACACTATGAGTGTAACAGCCTTAGGTTAAACATTGTCTGGCAACTTTGCATTAACAGGGAGAGTGATCATCGCGTGTCCAGCTCTGTTCTTTGGGCATGCAGGGCTTCAGATGAAGTCAGTGGACAGGCTTTGCTAATGCTAATTGTCAAGCATGCTGTGCATAAATAGCACAGGGCTGGGGACTCATCTGCTGCTTCACTTAGGACTTATTAATGAGCTACTTCTAATATAACAGATTTCAGGGTACATTTTCTAAATATTAATGTAAATTCCATGCAAGGAGAGCATGGAGTACTGATAACATGATCATTAGGAAAGACTTATGCTGTTAGTCACAGTTACAGTGTCAACAGAAGTGTCATGAAATAATGAATTTCACACTGGAGCCATTTATTTGCAAGTCACTTTTACTATTTATCAACCTGATAGGGGTTAGGGTTGAAATGATTACTTAAGCTATTGTCCAGCGAACCACCTACTATACTTAAGTCCTATTGACTTAGCACTTGGAATATGAAGTATTTCTGTGAAAGCTACACAAGTGGTGCTTGACAAAGAGTTTGTGTACTTGAGAGCATGTTGTACTTAACTGTATGGGCTTTTAGCTTATCTGAGCCGAACAAGGCCAATAGTCTTAATATTTCCCCCCTCTCCATCTTTCTCCTTGTTCCTAAGTGTGGGAAAAGACTGGTGCCTGTTCAGGCAGAGAAGTATTTCCTTGTCTCTCATTGCTGGATGGAGTTTGAACCTCTGCTCCTGGATGGTTAGAATTTGCTACATAACATATTGGCTGATGTGAATGGGCTGTGAAAGATAAATGTTAGTTAACATCCCCATAAATTAAAATATTTCTCCTATAGCTTGCATATATGAATTTAGAGATCTGCACTAGTGAGGGTGTTTAAAATACCTTTGCCCTAACTCTCCTTAGAAAGACTTAGGATGTTTGGGGTCTCCCAGGATGTAGGGAGTAGGGCTGCAGGAGTGGTTGCCCGTTGAGGCATGTCTGTGTCTGAACTAAGGGCTGGTGAACTAGATCCTTGGTGCTGGGTAGGCTGAGGACCTAGTTGGGAATGGTGCCACTGGGGTGGGAAAGGCTCCTGCCATTTCCCTGTTAGGCTAGTGCTGTTCTGCAGGAAAACAAGAGAGCAGCTGGGAAAATGGGGCCTCCGCACCATCTCCCCAGCCTCCCTTGCTAAGGACTTCTTAGCTCTACCATAGTGTTTAATAATTACAAAAAAAAGGAAACCAAACAACCTACACCCTCATTTGAGGGATGGCCTTACTGTCTCCAGTAAAAACACCTGGTCTGTGCTGACCTAGTTTTATTTCTTCAGCATATCCCTATCAAAAACCATGCTAATGTGATGGCACAGCACTGAAAGCAGATCTTGTTAAAAGGACATGGTGAGAAGCTTTGAAGTGACAGTGACTGATAAACACACAAAGGTCAGGGCAGCAGGAGTGAAACTGTTCCATGGTAACCTGCTGGTAACTGAGCATTCACAGCTTTAGCTCCAGATAAGTGCTGATGACAGAATGAATTACATACTGAGAAAGCAATTTAAAATGCAGAAGGAAATGGTTCATGTGGAGCCAGACTCTGAGCTGGAATAAATTCAGTTGCTTTGGTGTCTGAGTTTATTAAGCCTGCTCCCTTCAACAAAAGATGAGAGTATAATGGAAATTCAGGGGAAAGGATTAAATCCCTTCAGCTGTGTATCCACATATGAGCTGGGGTCTAAAGCTTTTGAGTGTTGTCACTTGAGACAGGTGTAATGGTTCTATTGCTCTGTCTATGGAAGTGCCTCCTGAAAAGCTATTGGAGGCAGCCTTGCCTCAGGGATTGCTGGCTATGTGGTTTTGTAACAGTTGTTTGCTGAATGAACATGCTATTAAAATAAATGGCTCCTGGAAATCAAAAGAGGTAGAGATAAAGATCTCCCATGTTATGGAGGGCATATAACCATAGGTATGTTTCTTCATTTGCAGTGCTGATGTTTAGTTACTTCATAGGAGTGGGAATAAATCAAGCTAGTTATGAAGTTTGTAACTTTTAATTTATTAAAATTAAAGTAGGTTGTATGTTCTAGCAACTGAGTATTCTTGATAAAGAATTTAATCTGGCCTTTATGATCTCTTGAAACATAAAAGCACTTTCTAAGCAGCTTTAATTTGATTTACCATAAAGAGGCAAATGTTCCTTTAAAACAAAAATGTGGACAACCTCTGCTTTTGCCTGTTTTTCTGGATGTAGGGACCTGCTATTAGTAGAATAATAGTGTCTCAAAACTAAAGCCCAGTGATTTTTGGTTGCTATGTGCAGCAGAGATGTTTGATTGTCAGAGAATGGGTGCTCAGTAGTTGCTACTGTCAAGTCCTTTCCAAATTGCTCAAGATGGGCACATGAAAACTGAGCCACCTACAATCAGGTTGAAAACCTGAGCAATATGCTTCAAGATATGTATTTACTAAAGGCTTGCTGCTAGCTGAGGAAATACCACAATGATGTGCACATGATATGCTGCCAAGGGCAAGAAACTATTCTGTTTTCTTCTTTTACATAGATAGAATCTAATCATTACTTTCTACTGCAAAGCAACTTGGTAACTTAATGACAGCTACTGTTTAACTCGGGTTTCTGTTGTCCCCTAACAAGATGGTACAGAACTGCGTCTCAGAGTGATTGGGAATAAATCAATAGGGTTAGTTTTAATTTAAATATATTTAGGAATAGTCATGGGACTTGACAATTGCTGATTCTGGAAAAGGGGTGGTTTTGTTAGCTTTAAAATGACAGAAAAATTGTCTCACCCACTGTTAAACATGTCACGGAGCTTGTACATTAGAAAGGAGATGAGAACTTGATTGTTGTATTTAAAATTTTTGTGAAACGTGTTTATGCTCCTGAACCATGTTTCAGGAGAAAAATGATCCACAACAGTGTAAACACCTTTCTTTCTCCTTACTGAGCTTAAAGCAAGAAATAAACTTGAAAATTCCCAAGTTTCAAATCGTGGCAGTATCTCAGCCCTGGGCAGAGGGTCACTGCTTGTCTGGGCTTTTGCACCAAACTATTTTAGTATGTGGGGTAATCTAACAAAGGGCTTGAGAGCTTCTAATTGCCTGGGCAGAATATAATTCATAACTGTTGGGGAAGATGTAAATAGGAATACGATGCCAAATAGAGCTTCTGCCTAAATGCTGCCCTGACTATCTTCAGGGCAAGTAATGATCCATCCCATAGGAGACGTGGTGCATGGTCCTCACCTGCCTGCCCCTGCCTATGTCTCTTTGGAAGAGAAGAGGGGCTGGCTTGTGGGGGCATACCTGAATTATTGTTGGTCTTGCTACCTGCCAGAGCTGGACCCCAAATGCGGCAGTGCCTGCCCTGACTCGAGTGCATCCTCCCAAATGCTCTTGCTCCCATTTGGGGAAGCCTGCCCTGCAGCTGCTGGCCTTACAGGGATCCCAAGCTGCCTCTGGAAATTTTGTCCCAGCAAGATGTAGATGAAGGGGTTCAGACAACTATTGGCATAACCTAGGCTGATAGCCGTGTTGTAGGTGTAGTAGAAAGGCAGGGTGGGGTAAGTCATGGGGAGCTGGGCAAGTTGCAGGCTGTGGAAAGGTGCCCAGAAAATGGAGAAGGCTGCACAAATAGCAATTGCTGCATGGGTCAGTCTCGTGGTTTGAGCCCTGGTGCATCTTTGGCTCACCAGTGCTTCTGAGTACCTGGCTGTCTTGAGCAGGATCCTCCTGTAATCCACTGTGATGAGGGCAAAAGGGATGGCAAAAACCAGGAAGAATTGGTAGAGAGTGTACCAATAAACATCCCTCTGGGGGTCTGGCAAATGAATCCCACAGCCTAGTAGACCTCTAGGTGAAGGGATGAGCTGAGCATACAGCCACATGGGTATAATGCTGAGGAAGGGCAGGGCCCAGAGCATGCAGGTGACAAGGATTGTCATGGGGGGGCTTCCTGAAGGGAGGGGAGGTGAAGGGGTGGATGGTGGCCAGGTAGCAGTCGATAGACATAGCAGTGAGGACATAGGTGCTAGTGAACTGGCTGTTGGCACCCAGGGCGGTGATGATGGTGCGCATTGTCTCTCCAAAGTGCCAGGCTCTGTTCCCCAGCAGCTGGTGGATGAGGAAGGGCATGCCCAGGAGGAAAAGCAGGTCCACCATGGAGAGGCTGTTGATGATGTCTGGGATGCTACTGCTAGGGCCAGATTTCTTTAAGATTGTACAGATAACCAAGCTGTTACCAATAACGGCCAACAGGCAGGTAATGCCAAACTGGGTGGGCATGATGAAGCTGCCCTAGCTCATCCTGGGGGGGTCACCTGCGGAGACAAGTGTAGGCAGGAAAAAGTCAGCTGTGCCAGGACCACTGGTGAGAACATGCCTTATGGATGTTCTGGCTTCTAACAGCCGGTGAGTGCTCTGAATGCAAACAGTAACAGATTTCTTAGGCACATGTAAGATGACGAAGTGCTTTGTGTGTGGTTGTGTCTAACAACACACAGGCGCTTTTTCAGTAGCTTTCACAAATATATGCATTAAGACATGTGTCTCTAATCAAATGCGCATACACCCACTCTTCCCTTCATACGTATGCACGTATTAATAATAGAATGGAAGAGCACCAGTGTGTATATCATTCCATGTATGTGCATTTAGACCCTTTCAAATGCATACCTATATAATAAATGTTTCAATACATATATTCATATTTCTGACACATATTGCTTAACTGTATGGATAATAATATCCATATACAGGCTTTCTTCAAAACCGTTCCACATAAGTGATTTTTTCTTCCCCCCCTACACCTATTATAGTTTATACACACTAATGTATATTTTCACTTAGCTGTTTATTGCACTTATGAGACAGAGAAAAGTTTTGAACAGCCTTGGAGCTGTTGGGGATGCAGCTGTTCAAGCTCTCAGTGTGATTTGTTTTAAAATCCATCCTTCAGGAAAAATTGGTCCCTATCAGCAGCTTGAAGATGTTACTGTTTCATGTTGAAAGAATAAAGGTTGCACATTCCTTGGAGATCTGTGGGGCTGCTCAGAAAGCCATTGCTCTAAGCATCGGCAGAGGCTGTTAATGCAGATTAAAAAGCAGCTCCTCTGCTCCCTGCACCACCACCAGGCAAAAGTGATGCCAGGATGTAATGAGGCAGCTCCTGTCACCAAGCTGGCAGTGGAGTGCTGGAAATATGCTTGCAGGGAGAGCAGAATTTCATTTTAGTGCTAAAAGCAGTGATTGGGATCCACTGATAGACTAAGTTATGAACTTGAGCTCTGGAGAGGCAAATGGGGCCTGAAGTAAATAAAATCCTCTAAATAAAATGATGGGCAGCCAGCACTGAGAGGACAGTTCTTTTAGGGTCTAACTGAGTATAAATATCTCCATATAATTCTGCAAAGAACCATGTTAATCTAAAGTCAAGTTTGCAGCAAGATTTGCAAGTATAGATTGGGGATAGTCTCTTTAGATTCTGAAGCAAGATCATCCTAAAAGTGAAAAGGTACAAGCTGTGTAAGTACACAGAAAGCTAGTGTTTTCTGGCTGTTCCTGGTAAATTGCAGCACAGATGATAAACAGCATCATTATTTCCTTCCTGTGAAGTGCTTTCTCCATTTCAATTCGTTTTGAGCTCTTGAGCACAGTAACAGTTACATATGTTTCATTTTAGGCAGACTGATAGAATAGGAGATAAACAAGGGATTTATTTTCTAGGTGTATTTGAAATTACAGCAGTTCAGCATGTAAAAAAGGCAAAACACTGGAAACAAATGAGGTGGTGACTGTGTTATACTCGGTCACATCAATCATTGCCTTAATTCCCTCAACCATTAGTCTGCTCTTAGCAGCCAGTAAACTCCTAGATTGAAGGCATTACTGCCTAGAAAAAGTAAGATTTGGAAAGTAAGATTAGACTCAAACTGTATCCTGATGATGGGGGCCAGTAGTCTGGTGAAAGGCAGGATTCTGTAATGAATAGAATGCTATTTCAAGGCTCACCTTTTGCTAGTTGTAAGGACTTCTAGCACTTAGAAATAGTTATTTCAGTATTTCACAGCTCTTAAAAGCAGGTACCAGTCCATTTGCACAAGGGATAATGTATTCCATTTACCAGCCAGTGCAAAATGCCTCCTTCACCTCAATGCGCCCACCATACTACCTAGTTGGAGTCTCGTCATTTGCAAACACCAGTATATTTCAGTTTTTTGAAGTCCAGTGTATGCACTGGGGAATTTGCTTTTAGGTTGCGTTACCTACAGCTGTGACGTGCATCACCACACGGTTCTTAAGAACAGCATTCTATTTTTTTCCCCCACTGATCCTCACCTGCTGTAAACTGGCAGAGCTCTATTGTAATTAAGAGCAGCTGCAGATTTGATCCTAAAGTGATGATACCAACTATGTACAAAACTATGTACATATATTCATGTTAAATCTTTTTCCACATTTCAGATGGATTTCTCCAGGCTGTATGTCATGTAAACAGTATCACAGCACTAGCTTTTCTTACAAGGAAAGTAGAGAAAGTACTTTTCCTCTTTCTTTTTTTTTTTCCCTACCACTTGTATACTACTATCAACCAAAAGTTAAAAAAAAAAAAAAAAAAGTGGTTGGAAATATAGCTTTGAAGCACCTGAAAAAAACAAACATTTTTATCTACTTAGTAAATTATGAAAGAAATCTCCTGTTATGGTCTCCATTCTGTAAATCCTTCATAGTTAACTGGAATTTAGTAAATACTAGAGCACTTTATGAACTAGCATCAGGTCCTGTGTGCCTCCTGCAGACAGTAACGGAGAGTAAGGCTAAGGATGCCTTCACTCTGCTGCTGAAGGATGGGGCCAGCTTATCACTACAGCTGAAAATGTTACCACCAATACTATGTGGAACACATTACAGCTCAGATAGATAAACTGCCTCCACGTTGGAGTCAAACAGCATGTTGGCTCATGCAAAGCTCAAGTATTACACTAATTTAGTCCTTAGGATTCTGCATTTCCATGATAAGGGGAGTGATCTGCAGTTTGTGGCTCAGCAATATTGGCCAGCCAAAGTACTTTAATGTTAACCGAGGAGAAAAATTCAGCTCCAAATGTAGCCCTTCCTACAAGTAGGTCTGGAAAAGTTGTTTTTACTGTAGAATAAACAGAATAACAAGACAACCTGGTTAAACAAACAGCACTTTATTAAACTAATATAGTTAGATACTTTCTTAATGCTTAAAAATATTATAGCATTTGCAAAAATGAAAAAAGTTTAAATAACATACAAGAAGTTGCAACTGAAAAGCAAAACAGGCAATTTAAATACCTAAATAAATATGACAAAATGCAAGACCTAACTGCATACCATTGATGTGATGAGGCAATGAGAACAAGGAAAATATCCCTTCAGAATAATGCAACATCTGAAGCTATATAAAAGCTGATACCATGACTTACTTAACACATGATAAACCCCAATTTTCCTCATATAATAAATATAAAGCATTAGCATGGTGTGCTCATACTATTTTAACAAAGGCTGTTAAGGCTTAAAAATTTTTTTTAACATTCAAAAAACAATTCTGGTGTTCTGAGCTTTGACACTTATGTATCAAAATGACCAACTGCTGTGTACAAATTTCAAAAGATAGTACACCCAGAACTCCAGTAACAAATGGGAAGTCAAATACTTACCTACCCTTTCTTTCAACTAATTGTCACTGACTCAACAGTAGCAGTTATTATTACATCCCTTTATAAAATTCTGTGGAACATTCCATTATGCTCACAGACTTAATATCACAATGCTCCGCTGCTTAATGGTTATTCTTAATATTAGTTTTACAGTGACAATGTAAGATGCATATTGATTTTATCAGTTCCCGTAAGGAGTGGCTGAATGCTGAACGAGTAAACATTTATATTGCAAAGGTCAGGGTAGTACAGTTAAGTGCCTATGAAGGAAGTGGGGAGAAACCCACTTATTCGTTCTTTCCATTATTGGCAGAAAGATCCAAGACAGAAGGACTCTTCTGTGGCAAACTTCCATTAACTTCTTGCTTCTTTATCTGACCCCTGTATACAAGAGAAAAGAATGGTTTTACAGTCTGTTCTTCTGTAAGATTATGGTCTTCTAACTTTTTGCTCAAAAAAGACGAGTGACATGAGATGTAAACCTGTCTTGAGACTCCTGGAACATCCACTGCTGGTCTACCAGAGCTTCTCTCGAACGACACAGAAACACAAAAAGAGCAGGTATTATCTCTTTTAACATCAGAGCTATAAGTCGATATGACTGGTCTGTAGGTTGGGTTGCATATCCAGATATGCTATGGAAAAAAAGAAGTCTTTTTTGGAATTGGTGTGCAATGTTATGGACCTGGCAGCATATCCTGGAGGAGTGTTAGGGAGCCCTGGAACAAATGCAAGCACACTGGGCCTTGCACCATGGTCTTGTCATCCTGACGATATCATGGGCTCCACAAGCAGTTTTGTGTGTCCACAGCTGTGATGAAGAAGCAAACTCAGGAAGTCTAGGATGGAGCAGCTGTAATTTTTCTTCTTGCTCTCCCTTCTGTTTAAGAAGTGATTATCATTATTCATTCCCTAATAGATATTTAAGCGGGCAACAGGTGGCACTCCAGCACAACCTGCTAGTGCCTCTTAGTCCTAGCCAGTACAAAGAAGCATGGCTAAGGCAATGCTGAGTGAAATAGGCCTCCAAGCCTGAAGTACTGGGAGACATAATGTGCAAGCAGCACATGTGCAGCACCCAGTAAAACCTGTAATTTCTATTTTGGCCACACTGCCCCTTTTAAGTACGCCTCTGCCTATTCCAAATCTACAACTAATCTTGGTCCTTCACTCTACAAATGCAGGTAAGCAGACATAGCTGGGTCGTCATGCAGAAAAAATTGCAAACGGCTCATCCTTTAGGCAAAGTCCAATTTGGAAGTGTGTTTTAATGACATTTAAAGCAACAAATACTGAGTGACACAAAGTTGTATTTTATTGCTTGATGAAGTGTTGTGTTAGCACATGCACATTTAAGGACTATTTACATTTCCTCTTTTGTAAATAGGCAAGAGGGCATGTAATAACTCTCATTAAAATATATATTGGTGACTAGACACTTGTATGCTGCACATTAAGCCACCAGTGTAGCCAGAGATGCTCTGTTGGGGTCAATTACATGGAACTTAGTTACTGGGCCTGAAAGTAGCTCATGGTTGCAAGAGCATTCCAGATGCCTTTAGAAGGCCTTGAACAGAATAAACAAGAAGATAGAAAAAGAAAGAGCCCAGTTAGAAAAACACAGGTGCACATTCCACGATAAAGGGAACTTGGCACAAACAACCTCAATTCAGGGGCTTATCTTGGCCGATTGGACTGAGACAAGTTTCGCATGCTCTAGCTAACATAGCCAATTATATCCTGTGTTTATGCGCGTGTACAGAGTGAGTATAACTAACTGTATCTTATGTTTATACACGTGGACAGTATCGATGTAACCAATCACATTTTATGTTTGTGCGCGTGGACACCAAATGCTTGCATGCAGTAGCCAATCAAAGCTTCTAAGCAACTTAGAGAATTGTATAAGAATGATCAGCTAGGTTCAATAAACTGGCGACTTTAATCATCATATTGGTGTCCTGTCGTCTGGGCCCCGCATGGAATAACCCTAAACCCTACAATGTTCTAGCATTCAAGAAACATTTGTTAAACTAAGCAACAGTTGCTCACGTAGAATAAAGTAATCAATGCAATAGTACAGTTGCAGAGTTTGAAATCCAAGCATGGATCAAGACATCAATACTCACCTTGAATCATACCAGTAGTTGACCAGAGTTGAAAGAACGACATAACAAACACTAAGTACTCCAGAAACTCCCAGTGAAAGTGCACCCAGGCCACACAGCACACAGAGGAGGGCTATGCCACCTATGGCTATTATAACACCTAGAAAAAGAAAATCAGTTTGTTATTTAAACAAGTTTATATACAAGTATATTAGAACATCTGACGTTCTACCACAACCCCAATTTCAAACCATTTGGGAAAACAAGTCTTCTGCAATCAACTAGCAGGCCTCTATAAAAGCTATGCATGGTCAAGATAACTGGTTTAGGCATATCCTGGTGGCTGAGATGATTAGAAAGGGAAATAGGATTTCCCCTGTATAGACTACACTTAATCCGATTACTATTCTTGTATTAAGAGTTTCACTACTGCTGAGACCTGAGGACTACATGCAGAAATCCTCAATTGCTTGAACTGGGGTCTCCAGAAGGAAGAATTAAAAAAAGACAAGACATCATGCCTTAGAAGGGAATAAGCAAGTACATACATGCAGGCATATAATACCTTCCACGACTATCACACCGATGCAGGCCATTACGGCTGTTGTAACAACAAAAATCAGGAAAAATGCAACGGGAATAGCAGACACTGCAATAAACATCAGGAGTGATAAGGCAACAAAAGGATGGTCATCTAAATATTGGCCAACACGAGAATTCATAAATGCAACAACCTGTGGATGAAAGAAAAACATTTCAGATTTTGTTTTTATCTTGTCATAGATAACTTTTAAAGGTCACTGCTACTTTAGTGAACTGCAGGTAGCATCTTTTTGTAAGTCTGCAGCTTGAATAGAGGACAGCTGTTGCCTCTGTATTTCAAAAGCATGAAGACTTACTACAAATTTAGGTAACTTCATAGCAAATATGTTCTACCAAGAACAGACATGTTTCTCTTGGACTTCCCAGTTCCATTCTTGCACAAATTAAAAAAAACAAAACAAAACAAAGAACCTGAAAACAAGTAAGAAAACAAGTAAAAAAAAAAATATCACAGTTTAGCTGCACAGTATTTCAGTGGGGTCTCAACACTATGATTTTGATCTAGAGAACTGTATTTGTTAAGAAAAAAAATACTGTAACATTTAAAAATTATGATGATTTTTCTTTTTTTCATGCCTGAGTAATATCTGCAACCTGCTCGTATATTGACTGTAAGTACAGTACAGGCATGTCTGCTAATTATAATATAAAATTATATATATATAAAATTATAATACTTTTTAAAAATCCTCTTTACAGATGCAGTCATACCTACAAACTAGAATTTTACTGTAGTAGAGACATTTCCTGTCCCTTAAGGAAATATGTATTGCAGTTTTAGTTCTTCTTACAGCAGCACAACCATTTAACTAAAATGCCACTCTACTATCTCAAATGGTTATACCAGTAAAACACAGAAATGCAGAACAGGCTTCTCTCTTTCTTGATTGCTGAAGGTGTAGGAGGACAGCCCTTCCCATAGGCTCCTCAGTGTTCACTTAAAAAGAGAGTACCCATTCCCCCCCACCCCCCAAAAGAAGTTCTGAAATTGCATTTAAATAAATTGGGGTGTGATATTCCAAGAGTTATGAAAGGAGTATCTTTATAAATATATTATAAGTTATAATCCAGACCCACATTTGAGTTGCTATGGATGGACTGCACCACGGAGTGCCATTGCTTCTGCAGTTCTTGCATTTCTTTAGACATGCTGTAATCCTCAGCCACGAGCGTGAATCTTTTGAACAACCAGTTCTCACTCAGCCATCCAATTTTCCTTAAAATTAAGGTACAATTAGTTACAGGCTCAGACAGATGTTTTTTGAAAATGAAGTATTTCGTTTGCAACAACAGAGAATGTAGATTTCAGATGTTAATGTGATCCACGGAGCCTAAAACATTACTTTTACAGAAGTACATCTAAAGTAGGTGGCTAGTCCCCGAAAGCTTTTCTGAGACTCCGAAAGCCAAGTACCAAGATACAAGGCGACTCTCACCTTCTTCCTTTATAACATTAACCCCACATATAACGGTGAGGGTATTGAATTACCAGTAAAAAGGTCAATTCTAACAATCCACACGGACAATTTATCACTACTAGTCCTGGAAGCTTGTAACACCTTAACGACACTTGGTTTTGTAAGTAGCCTCTCGTTCAGAATTGCAGCCATACCCCGTACAGCTTCAAAACTCTGCGTATACAGGCGAAATGCTTTCAAACGCTCTGAACATACTTAATTGTGACAGTTTAAAGGCAACATCAGCTCCAAAAAAATCTCCCTTCCCCCTCGAAAACGTAGTCTGCCGTCGCCCGGAGGACCCGCACCAGGGGAAGGTTAAAGGAGGCGTTTCCCTGCTCGTAAATCCGAACGCTCCCCGTGTCAGTGTTACTACTACCTCACGCTCTGCCTCCGGACGCGCTCCCTCCCTTTGTTTACACACCATTTTCACACAGCAGCGCCCGAGTTCTTGCTCCTCGCAGCACCGGCGAGGAGACCGACCGCGGCGGGGGGGGAGCAGCTCCCGCCGGACGAAGCCTCCCCACCGACAACGCTCGCGCCGGGGCAGGCAGCGCCCGAGCCCCGACCGTTTTACCTTCCCCTCACGCCGCCACCCGCGGCCTAACACCTTCGAGGTCAGGAGCCGATTAATCCCACCCCGCCACGCCGTCAGCGCCGAGGCGCGCTGCCCGCTGCCCTTCAAGCGGGTCCCCGGGCAGCAGCCGCCGCCGCCGCGCCCTGGGCCGCCCTCCACCGGCCTGCAGCGCTGGGGCGTAGCGCGGGTCTCCCCCCCCGCCGCCTCAAGCGGGGCGGGCGGGCGGAGGCCGCGCAGGGCTGAAGGGGCCGCGCTGCCCCGCCGTAGGGGCTCGGCGCTGGCGGAGCCCCGTCGCGGTGGGTTGGGGGCCGCCGCCCGCCCGAGCCGGGGGAGGTAAGGGGAACGCGGCTCCCGCAGGGCTGCGCCGCGCCGCTGGCGCCGACCCTCCCGCTGCGACCGAGCGGCGCTCGGGGCTGACGGGCCGCCCTCCGCCGAGCCGGGGCCGTCCCTCTCACCTGCGGCGGCTGCCCGCCGGGCCGCAGCCCCTCTCAGCGCCTCGCCCTCCCGCCCTCCGGTTGCAACGCCCGGCGCGGCCCGGGCTGGGCCTGCCGGGGCCGAGGGAGGTGCCGCCGCCCTCCCGCCGCTGTCTCCTCCCCGCGGGGGCCGGCGACGCGGCGGGCAGGGCCCGGCGCCTGGGGAGGCTGAAGAGAGGAGAGGGCCGGAGCAGCGGGGCAGGGACACCCGCGGCGGGGTGTTTAGCGAGGAAGGGAGTAGGGAGGTTTCCACAGGTCGCCCGGGGGCTTAGGGGCTTTTATTGGTTTCCCTGTTGTGCCCCTGCCTGTCACACACCACCCCCACCCACCCCCCCCCGGGCCTTGCCTCAGCCTCTCAGGGCTGGGCACCCTCGGAGCGTGCCAGGGTTTTGTGTGGCTTTAGGAGCTTTTTCGAATTGAGGGTAGAAAATGAGGGTATCTGCGATAGTAGGGTACGCTCAGCCCCGAGAGACTGGGGGTGCGGCGGGCCGGGGCGGGAGGAACAGCTGGGGGTGTCAGATCTAGATTCTCGGTGCCAGAGCCGGTCAGATAGCGGTGGGATGTAATCCCACCATCCCAGCCGGACGGGTTGCTGCCGTCGGGTGGGAGGCTACGAAGGCAGCTTTAGGTGGATTGTGGCTGTTGAGGTGGTCACGCCTTGTGGTGTAGTGGAATGGGAGCTGTGAAACAATTCATCTGGCATAACCACCTTCACCTCCCGCTCCATCTCTGGTTACTTGTTCCCACACGTTTCCAACTTGTCCTGCTGTTTCCACGGGTGTTTGGGTGGCCACGTGGCAAACCTGTTTGGGGAGACGCTCCACATGAGGAATAATCGCTTGAAAGATTCAGCTGGGTTTTCAGCAAGATCGGTGCATCCTACAGTGTCCCAGCATTTGCATGGGACTGTTCATCTCAGAAATTACGCTCGCTGAGGTGTGTTGCACAATGATTTGGCCTGGCTGCTTTCCAGAGCCATCACGATGGTGTTACAGGCAAACGTGAAGCTTCAGTGAATTCCCAGCTTTTGCTACATAGATGGAATTTTTCATGCTGTAAATTACAGTCAGAAATCAGTAAAATATTCATGCTTCTCATGACTGCTTTAATCACTGTTTTTGATTGGTGCCACCCATGAGAGTATTGCAAAACAACATTAATGGTTTCATGATTATTTTTTAAAGGCAACAAAATAAATACCATGTTTAATTTGGAGCACGCTGGTCTTAGAACGCAAAGAGATGTTGATACAGAATCGTATGCACACACATCTGGTTCTGAGAAAAACAATATGTTGACAATCGACTTGCACAGACATTTTGAGCTAAGCGGGGGCTTTCTAGTTCTATCAAGGTTTTATAAAGTATGGGGTTCTTAACCTATCAGACTGTCAGAGCTCTGTGTCTTTGAGGTGCTGATTTCAATGAGTTCTGCAGATACAAGGATCTGTGTAGACAGAGGAAGTAAAAGAGAGATTTGCATATTAATGTAAATTTGGACCATGGGCTCTAAAAGCCCAACACAAGATACCTGCAAGAGGATGGTGAGGGCAAGTTTATTTTGCTTGAACTGTTAAAGCATTTATATCTCATATTATTAAAGTGTGTAGTGTATTGATATTGCTTGCAGACTATATATATATAAAATTAAATTTCAATTTGTTGATTTTGTATAATTTTTTTAAAGTGAGCATAGGGAAAAACTAACTGGTGGAATTATAGTGTGACATAATCCAGTGATAATGGCAGTATAAAGTTTAACGGCTCCACCGAGTTTAGAAGTATATTGGAGATTTTAAATTTCTGGCTGTTTTCGAAACATGCCATAGCTGCGGTTTTGGAGATAGTCTTGTACATCTTAGTGAATTATTTTCCTGCTATGCATAATTATTTATTCTGCTAGAAATTCACATATAATCTCTTTCTATGTAAAGTAACTGGTTTTAATGTTTCCCAAGCAGCACAAGTAATTTATTTAACCTCAAAGGACACGCATATATAAGCATCCGAGTTGTTGTGCACAGAGGAACAGTAGTTACTATAACTGCTGCTTAATTGAGTTTGTCTTCATGCCAGCATCAGCTCAAATTAGCAGGAAAATACTCACATTGCAAACCAGCACTGAAATATTTGGAGGGTTACCATACACACTAGCCTAGCATTTGCCAGCTCCAGCATTAGCAGCACTGGTTCTATACCCCACACTGCTGGCTTGTGTTTAAAGAGCAGCTTTGTTTATGGTAGGAACTTTCACATGTGGCCAGGCAGGAACAATGTTCCACTTCTAGTTGGTATTACATTAAGATGTAAGGAAAACTGTGCTGTTAACTCGGGGATATCAGCCATTCTTACAGTTTATAGAAAACAGGATGAAAAATAACGTCCAAAGATGTTGGGAAAGAGTTTAAATTAAAATGGAAGTCTCGCTGTGTTGGCAGAACATGTACAAGGCCCCTCTTGAGGGTCAGTATAAGGAGACTGCGCTAGATTTCAGTTCGGATGGTAATAATTCCCATTTGTGAAGAAATTTGATGGAGGACTTTTTCAGGACGTAGTGATGACTGTGAGTGGGAGGCAAATGCATACAAGCAGATTTAGAGGAATTGGGAGTAGAAGTATCCCACCTGCTGTCTTCGGATCTTCAGGGAGTTTGATTCTGAATGGTGGAAAAGTGATAGAGATGTTTGGGTTCAAGATTTTGAATCTTTAATATTTTTTTTTCCTAGTTCTTCCTAAGAAAATTTGTGTTTATATATAGCCTTTATTGCTCTGGGAGCTCCCTTGCTGTGTGCAGTGTTTTCATACAAATGTCAGAATAACTGCGATGTCTTAGGACTACATTTTTAGTAGCTTTCAGAGGTAAAATGAACCTGTACAGTTGCTCATTGGTTTCACAACTGAATCTCCCTGACCACAGCTTGGCGCAACACTGTGCTGAAAGAGGCTGTTTTCTCTCCACTTGGGGAAGAGAGGGAGGAGGGAATTCCTGTCTCCAAGCACCAGCTATGCTGTAACTGGGGCGACGAAGCTGAGGACTGAAAGGCAGAGCGCCGGAGAAGTCCACCAAGCTGGAACAGGCAGAGGGACTGGTAACAAGGGTGCCTGCAGGTAGTACCTGCTCTTACCCTGCTTGCTTATGCACTTGGTGGATGTGTAAGGCATGCTGGGCATCTCTGTCTTTCTCTTTTCCCATTCCTTTTGATGTGTGCTTATTTCTCATGGCAATTAATGTGTGGCTCTGTCTGCTGTAAACCGCAATTAGGGACCCAGAGTCCCTGGGACATTAGAAGAGAACAAGCAGTGGCACGGAAACTAGTTTTGGAGAAAGTAGAAAGAGCAGGGTGGAAAAAATGTTGCTTGAAAGGCATCTGGAAAGAGTTAGAAAGATTAAGGTAAAAAGTGAGCTTGAAGAGGAATGGAAAAAAAGAGAGTGTGTGGATTGGACAGGCAGAAAGCTTAGTGTTGTAAACAAGGAAGGGGAGAGCTGGGATTTTTCTTGTTCCTGGCAGTTGGGATAGGAAGCTGACTGTTTTGAGACGTTGTGTAGTACCTGAAATGAGTGTCTAATTCTTTTCCAGTGCTGTAATGACAAGGATGCTTATATTGAGGGGGAGGACCAAAAACTTCTAAGCAAACAAAAAAACAAAGCAAAATGAAGCCAACACAGAGCCCGAGGCTCCTGAGGGTAAGTTCTTTCTGCAGTGACTGTGAAAAATGGATACCTTTTTCAAAATTTCAGATGAAATTGGCTATTACTGGTGGCTAGTGGTTTGACATTGGAAGAACTCTTGTTTGAAGGCACTCGTTATTGTTGAATATTCTTTGGACCTAAGCCTTTATAATACACTTCTTATTAATTCCTTTGCTCAAGTATTTAACTTTTGGAAGGGTTAGGTGGCATATAAATGAAGAGTTGCTTTAGAATGAACAATGGCTTTCTTAATAACTCTTGTACCTCTAAGAAGGAACAAATCTCCTAATAAACTGCATGGTTTATTCATTTCTAAAGTACCCTAAGGCCCAATCCTTTAGTCATTAATCAAGAGCAATTCATGCTGTCTATAGTGAAATATGCCTGGCAGTGATAATATCTTGATTTCTGTGTGTCTGTGTGCAGGCACGCTGGGGAATACCAAGGAGGTAAATCAGATCAGTCCTTTCTCAAATTTTATTTCTAAATGGTCTCTACTTTGCTATTGAGGAGGGCACAACTTTGTCTGCTGGAAAACTAAGTTTGAGCAGCCTAGTTTTCCAGTCATATATCAGAAAGCAGTAACCACATGCTAAAACATATTAAAAATTATGTAAAAAATGATGGTATGTTATTCAAACATAATTTTATTGGGTAATAACATCCTCTTTTATGGGGATTTAATTCACTGGCGTTCAGATACCACATACTTCCACCTTCTTTTACTGATAGTGTCACTATATATTTGGGAATTTGTTCCTCATTAATCTGCTAAACAAATTTGATTTAGGAAACTCAGAGCAGACTAGGGGTGAGGTTTTGGCCCATGCTAAGGAAAGTTGCCGTTCAAAAAAACCTTAAACCACTGTGAGGCTAAATAATTCTGAGAAAATATTCTTGGAGAACTTTGTATGGAGTCCTGGAAGGCCACCTCAAAGTATGGTCACCTTGAGGAGATGGAACATAGTCCTAAGATATATTAGGTATTATCTTATTTGTATTGGAACACTTTGCAGAGTCACTGTGAGCAATCTGTTCTTCCAGTGGCATCCTGGCAATATAGCTTCTTCTGGAACTGGGTCATTATAGACATGAAAAAAATCTAGTGTTTTTTTTCTCCCTAGTGTATTGGTTTTATGTGGCAAGGTTTTGGTAGCGGGGGGGGTTACAGGGGTGGCTTCTGTAAGAAGCTGCTGGAAGCTTCCCCTGTGTTCGAGAGAGAGCGAGCCCATGCCAGTCGGCTCTGAGACAGACCCGCCGCCGGCCAAGGCCGAGCCAATCAGTGATAGTGGTAACGCCTCTGGGATAACATTTTTAAGAAGGAAAAAAAAGTTGGGAGAGTGAGAAACAGCCGCTGGAGAGAGGAGTGAGAACATGTAAGAGAAACAAGCCTGCGGACACCAAGGTCAGTGAAGAAGGAGGGGGAGGAGATGCTCCAGGCGCCGGAGCGAAGATTCCCCTGCAGCCCGTGGGGAAGACCCTGGTGAGGCAGGCTGTCCCCCTGCAGTCCAGGGAGGTCCACGGTGGAGCAGATCTCCACCTGCAGCCCGTGGAGGACCCCACGCCGGAGCAGGTGGGTTCCCGAAGGAGGCTGTGACCCCGTGGGAACCCCGCGCTGGAGCAGGTTCCTGGCAGGACCTGCGGATCTGCGGAGAGAGGAGCCCGTGGAGCAGGTTTTCTGGCAGGACTTGTGACCCCGTGGGGGACCCGCGCTGGAGCAGTGTGCTCCTGAAGGACTGCACACCGTGGAAAGGACCCATGCTGGAGCAGTTTGTGAAGAGCTGCAGCCCGTGGGAATGGCCTGTGTTGGAGACGTTCGTGGAGGACTGACCCCGTGGGTGGGACCCCACGCTGGAGCGGGGGAAGAGTGTGATCAGCCCTCACCCTGAGGAGGTGAAGCGGCAGAAAATAACGTGTGATGACCGTAAACCCCATCCCTGTCTCCCTTGTGCCGCTGGGGGGGCTTGGTGGAGAAATCCGGGAGTGAAGTTGTGCCCGGGAAGAAGGGAGGGGTGGTGGGAAGGTGTTCTGAGATTTCGTTTTATTTCTCATTACCTTACTCTGGCTGATTTGTAATAAATTGAGCTAATTTTCCCTAAGCTGAGTCTGTTTTGCCCGTGACGGTAATTAGTGAATGATCTCTCCTGTCTTTATCTCGACCCGCAAGTTTTTGTTATAGTTTTCTCTCCCCTGTCCAGCTGAGGATGGGGGAGTGATAGAACGGCTTTGGTGGGCACCTGGCGTTCAGCCAGGGTCAACCCATCACACCCAGTAATGCAGCTCACGCAACTTGGGCTGTTTCACTGTCAATTTGGCAGTCTGGTAGGCTTTAATATTTTAATATCCAATGTTTATACCATTACAAACTCCACACAAAGTGGAGTTTTTAGTATAACTAAAAATATTTTAAACAATTGGAATTGTTTTCAGTGATATAAAAATGTTCGGGTTTTTTTTTGCTTGGTTGTTTTTTTTTAATCTGACATTTATTGGTGATTGGAAGTTTTATCAAATGACTACAAAGAACCGTGCAATCTGAAAACCTGTTTTGCTGAGGAACCTGCTCCACAGAATGTCCGGTTCCTTGAAATTAGAAAAGTTGCAATATGTCATTTCCAATGAAAACTGAAAGTCTCTGTTCTTTCTGAATGTATCTTTTTTGAAACAGTGTATTTCATCAATGTCTTTGAAGTTGTTTTTCATTTCTCTCTAGTCACAAAATGATTCTGTATATAACATGAGTCATGCAAAACGGTTACCGGAATTACCACCCCTACCTGCTTCTGCTTCAGCTGCACCTTCAGAATTGTATCAGGTATGTTGCTCTCTCCCCTTGTGTTAGGTTACACTTTCAATTACATGTGCTAGCATGATTTTAGGCATCATATATTACCAGGCAGATGGTAATATAGGTAGATGAAGTAAAAATAGGAAAAACTAAATTACTAAGTTAAAGCACTAAACAGATTGTCAGGTGCTTCATTAGAGCTGCTTTTATTTAGAAAAGTGTTGTTACAACTTCTGTTATGATTTGGATATTAAACCTTGGCAGTTTAAATTTGTTCTTTAAATTTATAGTTTATTATTTGCTGTTAAATTTTGGATTAAATATTTTGAGTTTAAGTTTCTGGGGAAGGAAGCAAATAGTAAAAATATTTTTCTTCCAAACAAATTGTGATTTCCCCTCCCCACCCCCAGTACTTTATCACAGAGCACAAAAACCCCTGAGTTAGACTGCTGTTCCAAAACCAGCTGACAGCTTGACAGGTACAGCATTGATCAGAATGGATAGCTTGTACAGCTGCACAACTACAGCCTCTGCTGTGTGACACAAATAAAAATTACATATGGCAACACTTAAGGGGAGGAAGAAGAGAGAGCTTGCTTTCCCCACCATAAGTGCCTCACAGTTGCTCATTTGGCTTGTTTGTGTCAGCACTTCAGTTCATCTAAGATGTCTTTCTTTAGAAGGATATTATTTGCTAAGAAATTGAAGTAGTTTCTGATGGAAAATGGGTTATTTTGGACTTTGTTTGAAAACAGGAAATTTTAAGTGAGACATATACTCTAAAATAATGGTAAAAAAGTGAAAATTATTCAATGAAGTTTTAGATAAAATTTTTTATTTTCATCAGTTGGACTTCTGAGGATGTGTTAAGGTTTTATATAAGACATGGGAGCTGATTTAGCCAGTCCTGAAATTTGTGTTGCATAAGCAGTAGATTTTTGCCAGGTGATTTTTTCTTCTTTTCCATTAACCGCTAGTAAAATTATTCTTACACGTGTGTGGAACATCAAGATCTAAAAATAGATTGGTGATCAAATGACTCTGTCAGACTTATGTATTAGCTCTTTATATGAACTGATCTTCAACCCTATTCTAGCTCTAAGAAGACTCTTTAAATGACTGTGCTGTGTAAAACTATTGCTTTTTTTGTTAATTTCAGCTTGTCCTTAAGAGCAGCTGTTATCCTCCTTTGATGCAACGAGCATCATGGACTTTGGCAGCTCCATTCAAAGAACAGAGTTACTACCGAAGCCCGAGTGACTCCATAGCTAATAATTATACTCTCACTGCACGGGATTTAAAATTGAAAAATGTGTGTAAATTCAAGTCCTCTTCAATGACAGGGACATCACTGAGTTCAGCAGAGCAGAGAACAGCCTCACTGCGTATCCACATTTGAATGTGCTTATAAGTTTAGCCTTGCTTGTTCTATACATTTTTATCTCTAATTTCTTATCTGCTAAAGCATCATCCCTGGAAAAATCACTTATCCCTAACAAATGCTTACAAGCTTATCACCACAGGGTCAGTATAGACAAATTTCCAAAAGCATATGTTAATAAAGGTAAGGCCAGTTTCTGATTAATTAGTTAGGTTCATCCCTCCAAATAATCACGTGCAATTATTTGGAGGAAATTGTTTGCAGAGCAGAAAATGAACAAAATACAGGTTAGCTCTTGTTATTGCTAGAAGTAAAAGTACCAACAGGAAAACAGAAACAAATTCAATGTGCACCCCTGTTATGTTCATATGCATGAGTCTTGCATAGCAAAACAAGGTGGGGGACAGGCATTAAAACGTTTACCTGAGGGTCAAATCCAATCAATGTTGCTTAATACACTGTTTATGTCTAAACCATGTAACTGATGTATTTGGTAGCAAACTGCATACATGTGTAAATGCTACAATATAAGATGTTGTATGCTGTTGATTCAACATGACGCTGTGATATAAAGCAAATAAGGTTAAGAGTTGTAATACTCCTGCTATTTAAGTTTACCAATATGTATATATCAAACATTTTAGGAAAACAAGTTGTTTAAGGCTTTAAGTGTCTTACCAGTTGCAGGTGTCAAATTAACTCCATTACTTAGTCTGAAAATTAACTCCATTACTTAGTCTGAAAATTCCAAAGTAAATTATTAATGAACTTTATTTCCCAATTATCTAGTTAAATGTCCTCTGTATCAAGAGCAAGACATTCATAAACTATAGTTTTCTACATGCTGTCTGTCTGTTAATATACTCATCCTGCATTGTTGCTTTGCTTCCCTGAAGTGTTAGAAATTATTTTGTTTCCCTGGGATAGATGAGACATAATAGCTTCAATATCTGCTTAGTCCCCTTGTATGCTATTTAAGAAGGGTTTGGTTTTGTTCATAGGGTCTCTTTAACAGTTTCTTTATCATACACCTGATTCTTCTACACCATGTACTTCTCCAGTACATGGGTGGGAGGTGGGAAGCAGGTCATGGTACTTTCCTTGGTGAGAAGGCATGAATTATTAATTTTGTTAAAAGACCTGTTTATTTGTACTCTGAAAAGCACATGGTAATGGTTTGTACTTCTCAGATTTTTCATGTGCAGTGTATCTGGTAGAACTATACATCTTATAGAAGTGCTTTTACATTCAAAATAGAAAGTCCCAGTGCAGAAAACATGGTTTGTGCAGGGAGGGAAGTAAGCACTGAAGTGTTAAGCATGAGCTGAATGCTTTCCTGAAGCTAGTTTATAGTCCCAGAATCAGCAAGATTATTTAACACATCATTTTAATGTCTTGCTAAATGCTAAGTCAAAACTAAAGGCTTCTTTGTGACATTGTAGTTTCTGTTATTTCATTATCTGATCAATTGACTTAGCTCTGTTTTTCACCAATCTGAAATAATATCTTATTTGAAAAACATTCCTGTGTGTGATATTCTTAACTGGTCCTTAAAGCTTCAAAAGAATTTGATCCTTCTAGGAGAAAGCTCAATCTTACACAAAGAAGTCAATGGAATTCCAATAGGTAATGTACTGTAATGTTATAAAGATACCGATTGTTACAATCAGTCTAGATATTTGAGTTGTGATTTAATATTTCTTGGATGTTAAGCATCCAAGCATGAAATGTTAAGTCTCTACAAAAAAATGTATGTGCATCAAGACTGAAATTCCATGGTGTACTAAGCAAGCACGTTTAACTGCTTCTTTGTGGCAGGATGAATTTCAGTTTTAGGCATGCTGAAGGAAAGGTCTTCCTTTCATGATTACTGACTTGAGAACCCAAAGTTTAGTTAACAGAGATGCAGATTGTATGCAAAACTCTCAGTTTTGCTGTGAGTGCTTAAATGCTCTGTAATGCTCCTAGAGTTGTGTCAAATTGGGTGCTCTGCTGTAGTATTTCTTTTTATCTTCTTTGTGCTTGTGTTCTTCATCTGTAAAGCAAGGAAGTAAGCCTCTCTGGAACTGCTATGACAGTAACTTTCTTACTCCTTGTTAAGATAACGTAGTGATGAGTACCATAAAAAAGGCAAAAGGGATATTTAAATTCTCTTCAACTAAGGACTTCATAATGTGAAGTAAAGCAAGTATGGAGTGACAGCTTGTGTGGACAGAGGCCCTATAGAAAACAGCATATAATAATGAAAAAGAAGTCTGTAGTGTAACTTTTATGCAAATGAGCCAATTTGAACTTTTGGCTCAGACTGTTAAGGTTTTGGTGAGATAATCACCTGAAAATAGGTGGAGATCTTGGGCAAACTAAATAATAGCGCTAGTAGGTCTGGCTCTGATAAAATTACTTATAAGATACTGCCTGTCTGAGTGATAGCGTGCAGTTGTAAGGTTTGCATGATTGTATTCTTTCTGTTAAAGTAGTATGCTATGTTATACAATTTACTGAGGATTTTTTATGAGTAATTTAAATACTTCATAGGTCATACTTGTCCTCAGTGCGGTGTAAGTGATTTATATAATGCTTGTAATTTGTCCATAGTGATTTAAGAATCCATTACTACCTCTTTATTCACTAAACTTGTATTTTTTTTTTCAGAAGTACATCAAATTTGTTAAACAGTTTGGATCCCATTTCACTGTGTGCACCTGCTCATATGCCAGAATTACGTGTCATACATTATACAGACAGCCAACCATTGACCCCAGAAGAACAGTTTGTTGTCATGCACTTACGTGAGAAGGAGATAAGTAAGCAAGAAAAGCCACCTTCAAGAAATGATATAGAGGTATTTATATAATTTCTTTTTAAGATAAAAGTAGCAGCAGTAATCATCTGCAATATATGTCTGTAAACTGTTTACTTAAAAGTAATTGAAAAAAGAAGGCAGTACATGAGGTTTAGAAGATGTGAATATTCAATATAGCAAACTGCTGTTAAATATTGTCAACTCCTTTCCCATTTGTTTCTCTTTCTAGCTACTCAGTCTGATTTTTGTTCTAATGGGTTTGCAAGCAGAAGTATCTTCCCAAATTCTTAACCTCTCACATCATTGGCTAGTACTTCAGAGATCGGTAATTTAATATGCTGCACTCAGTTCTACTGGTATATATGTTTACATCAAAACAGATGGAAGTGTTGTAAAAATGTCAGGCATCGGCAGTGCTTTAAAAAGAACCGAGATATTTAGCCAAAATCCATTATATTCAAACACCTTTCAATTGCGGAAAATGTTCAAGTGACAGAAAAGCTAAAAATATTTTGTAGTAATTCATTATCTGTCAGAAAATTCATACAGTAAACGTATTATTTTTAACATTATTTTTCAGCGGTACTGTTACTACATATATAATGGAGTGCAGGAAGACATGCTGGCACCTCAGAATAAAGAAGTGATGAATGTAATTTTAAAGCATATTCCAACTCACATTCTTGCTAACCCAGACCTGGAGAATTTACTTGCAATTTTAAAAGAAGAGATTAAGGCAGACTATCGTATCAGCCTCATGAAAGCCATTGGTGAGACTCAAAATCTCTTAGCAATTCAGAGTACGTAGACATTTATTGAACTTTGAAAGCAAGTCTGCATTCTATTCTTAGCACCCATGGAGAATTCCTTTGAGGTCAGTAGAACTCATGCTACATAACATTCTAGTTTCAACAAATATTTATTGACTAAACCCTACATCCCATCACTTAAATGTAGTCATGTCCAAGTTGAGTAGCTCTGGGTGCATAGAATTGTTTTGTCCATACTTACACAATTCCCCATTCCTAATTCAAATCCAAATCATATTCAAAATGCATAATTCTGCATCATCTCATCAGATGTATAAAGAGGAGGTTGATCAAATGGTGGTGGACAAGGAGTAATCATCTTAATTTGTAGCAAAAGAAATTAGAGAAGAAATGATTCTATGATTCTAAATTAGACATTGTGACTATAAAGATCATGAATCACTGCAGCAGACTATTCGTTGATGAATCTGCTGTGATTCATTGATGAATGATGCTTTGAAGTGCATGATAGACAAGTATCTGTCAACAGCAGTCTAAGTATATTTGACCCTGATGTGGGGAGAGGGTAAACTAGGCTATTTTAACAGATACTTCCCAGACTAACTTTTTTGTTATTCTGCAGTAAGTCAGTGATACCCATTAACAGCCAAATTCATCTGTCTCATAACTCCAGTGAAGGCAGATGTTACACTGTGCTCATGTCACATGTTCAGAGAATTTCATTTAAGACATCACAGGAATAAGGAAAATTAGATGATAAATTAATCTGCGTGATTACACTGCTCATGTTCAACAAATAGAAGACCATCATATATAAATAAATACAAAAGAATGTCACAATCCTCAAAATGCATTTCAATCCTTGAAATGCCCATCTGAAAGTGAATGTGAAAGAGACACTTCATAGAACGTGAGATTTTTTTATTTGCTTTCCAGTAGTCTGATGGTTTTCTTGGGTTTTCCACATGTGAAATAATTCCTTTCAATTTTCTTAATTATGTTGAACAGCGAGTAGGTGTGGCCTCTCATTCACGACAACATAAAAAGGAGAGATGAAACAGTTTTCACTCTGCCTTGTATAGTCTCTGATATCTTTCTAAGTACCCTTTAATTTGCCTTTTATCAATGACACCATTTTAGTGTTTGCGGTCCCTTTTCGTGGTAATGCTAATGTCAACAAGGGGTAGTAAGTCAGCTTCCCAGCTTTTGTTAATCTCATATGGAATAGGCCATTGGTCCGATGGAACCGGTAGCACATGAGTTTTGGCACTTAGCAGGTCATAGATCAGCCCTTTCAATGTCATGTGCTTCCTACATGCAACAGATGATTCATAAGATTTCTACGTTTCACAAACATTTAAGAAGCCTTGTAAAAATCATCCTTGAAAGGGAGATATTGCCACCCCTGGTTTATGGATGAGGAATTGAAGCACGAAATAAATGTGCTTCAACTGGAAAGACAGAATAAAAAACTGTTTCTCCTCCCTCCCATTTTTAGAACCAGGACCAATTCTTCTTTTCTTCTTCTGAAATAATTTTATAGTCAAATTGGTAATTTAAGTATTGTCCTGTATTTCATCCTAAAAACATGCAAGTAACTATATGTCAGTGTATAAGTTTTAAATGTGCAGAATTCTATGACTTCCTAAACCATGGAGATACTGTGTTTTCATATGTAGATTTTGACCATACCTGTAGTCTCACCATGATATATATGATTTGTTCTAGTTGATTACATCTTGATGGATCCAGCTGAGAGAGACAGACTGTTCATTGGAAGTACCCCATGCCCTTTTCCCTGGAGGGTTGTCCGTGCACCAGTCCCATGGCACAGCTCTTACAAGGAAGTAAAAAACTGGAATGAAAAGAATCTATTCGTAGTGAATCCATTGATGCCCACTTTGCAACAGCTCTGGCTTTCTCAGTAAGATGTCTTGTTCATAGGATCTTAATTAAATTGAGAATGTGTAGGGGTCAATTATAGGGAACTTAGTTACTGGGCCTGAAAGTAGCTCATGGTCACAAGAGCATTCCAGACGCCTTTAGAAGGCCTTGAACAGAATAAACAAGAAGATAGAAAAAGAAAGAGCCCAGTTAGAAAAACACAGGTGCACATTCCATGATAAAGGGAACTTGGCACAAACAACCTCAATTCAGGGGCTTATCTTGGCCAATTGGACTGAGACAAGTTTCGCATGCTCTAGCTAACATAGCCAATTATATCCTGTGTTTATGCGCGTGTACAGAGTGAGTATAACTAACTGTATCTTATGTTTATACACGTGGACAGTATCAATGTAACCAATCACATTTTATGCTTGTGCGCGTGGACACCAAATGCTTGCATGCAGCAGCCAATCAAAGCTTCTAAACAACTTAGAGAATTGTATAAGAATGATCAGCTAGGTTCAATAAAGTGGTGACTTTAATCATCATATTGGTGTTCTATCGTCCGGGCCCCCGCATGGAATAACCCTAAACCCTACAAGAATGTTTTTATTTTATGACTTGGTTAGAGAGTGCATCTGCTGACTTCTCTTCGTATGCTATGGACATCCTGGTGGAGCCAGTAGAGAGAAGGTGGCAAAACCTGTTCTGTTTTCTAAAGAATTTTTTCTTCTGAGCCTGTGAGAATTTCAACGTAAAATGATTGTTTCCCGCAGACTCTGAATGCAAGCATGAACATGTTCTATGTGTCCACAGTGAAGAATGGGTAACTTCATGCTATGAAAAGATCATCCCCTTTGTTAAAAGATGTTTTCCCTAAATTAAGATTCAATGCTCAAGTAAATAGTGATTTGGAATTGTCATCTTGATTCCTGAAAATTAACAAAATTAACTCTTAAAATTGAGTCTCTTTCAAATGTCTGTACTTGGAAGTTGTTCTGGGGACTTTCGAAAATTGAGATAAGTTTTCTTATGAAGTTAAGTATGGTAGTTGGTAATCCTGAGAACTTTTTTCGCATTTAAGTAAAATTTGCAGGAATTTAAGATCTTTTATGTTACAGATTGTGATATACGCCACGCTGATGAAGTTTTATTTTTTTCCCCACAGGGTAGCCAGGATAGGTACTTACTACTATTAATACAGAATAGAAGCAGTAGATGTCGTTCTGTATGTACTTTAATGCCTGGATACACTAATGAATGTAGGAAATGGACACGAAATTATTCTGACCATTTTAGCAAAAAATTAACACAATTTTAAATATAACAAGTACAAAATGAAGTTTGTGAAGCCTTTTACATTTGCCGATAGCAAAAAAAATACCCAACCGCAAACATTAGAAGTGCGCTTGTTGGACAGCTTAGCAATGAAGTGATATGCATCAGTGAAATTAGTGTTTATAGATACATAGGAGACCTTCCTGGCTATATTTCTTTTTTTTAAACAGAATTCCATAAAATACCTACTATTTGTTTTACTTCCATAGGTATAGTCATCTAAGGTTTGTTCGCACTGAAGAAATGCTTTGTAAAGACCTGCCACTGTTGCCTGCTGAATTTGAGGAGGTCATTCGAAGACACTGTGTGGAAGCTCACGATATTCTTCAGAACAAGTCAGTACCACAGTAGTAACAGTAGATAAATAGGGTATCTTAAGGTCTGATTTACATGAAGCTCCCTTTTTAAAACAGATCTTAGACTGAGATGACACTAGTCCCAACCACAAGGCTGCCAAAACAGAGGGGAAGTTAGCAGAGAGGGATAAACATCAGGATGCTGAAAGACCTACTGAAACTGCAAACGTGCATGTGCAAAAGCAAATGGGAATAAACTGACTATGAATAAATGTAGACTGGAAATTAGAAGGTTTCTAACCATGAGAGGAGTGGAGTCTAAATCTATAAAAATGTTGACAGAAAGACTAACTTTTTTAGTTATGGAAATCAATCAATGTAAGAAAGAGATTATATGAGGTAATAGCCCATGATATAAGGTGACTGCATTCTGCCACCTGAGATCTCTTCCAAACTCAAGTTTTCCATTTAAGACTAATAATTTAATATTGCCACTAGTATTTTGTCTATTGATATTAACTTAAACTAATAGTAGGGGCCCATTATAACAAGAATCCTTAGCTTAAAAACTCAGGTTTCCTCTAAGTCCTGGAAGGTACAGTTTTGTTTGACATCTAGTTGTCAATGCTCTACTAGCCCTTTGAACTTTGCTCATTCTTTGGGTAATTTCTGAGTTCAGATTTCATTGCAAGGAGCAAAGTAAGACTAAAGCTTTTAAAACTTTGTCCCCATATTATTTCATTGTAGGTGGATCCCAACTTGTGCATCCATTTTCCGTGATGAGAAAAGGAAATGGCTTCATTTTGCTCCTGAAAATGACTGTGATTCCTCTCAGCTAGTTGAAAGCTATTTTCATTCGGTGGCAACTCTAATGTCATTACAATTACGTGAGATGGTTGTTAACTCCTTAGAAGATCTTCTTGCATTTTTTATGATCCACAAGGTATACACTGTGAAGTATATCTATAGTTTTCAGTGTTACATGGAGATAATAATTCATATAGCCATAAAACGTAATGCTCTTTGAAGGCTAAAATATCCCAGATAGCTCTTGCCTCCATAAAACATGGCTGGATCTTTTAAACAGTTGTGCATACTCAGTGGATTTTTTTTTTGTATGGTCAAGAACTGCTCACTTGAATAATCATTTTGCAGGCCTAGGGTTACAACTAGCAGTTTACAGGAGTTTTCAACTCTGTTTTGAATGTGTGTGCGTTTTTAAAATTTATTTTTAGTTTTATTTTTCTTGGCCTTAACCAGGCAAAACACTTAAATGTGTTTTTCTGAAAGCACATGAATAATCCCCTTTGAAGTCAAAAGTGTGTATAGTCATGCATGTAATCCTTTGCAGAGGTAATTTATGGATGTGGTGTCCCTGTCTACACCAAATAAGTGCCCTGTATTATTTCAAGTAATGCACATCATTATAATAATAAGCATTACACAATGAGAGTTTTTACCACTATTTTGGCTACAATAAAGTTGCCTCTTAGTGGAAATGAGTTCTTTAAATATCAGATCACTCAGGATGATAAGACAAAATGAAACATATTTAAACAGAATAAATGTGGCAGATTAAATACTGCATTGCTGCCAGAGGATCACACTTAACTACAATATGCTGTCAAACCTTATGCTAAGCCTTGCATCCAGGTGATGATGGTGTTGCTCATGGTTGGGGCTTTTTTTTATTTTTTTGGTCCTGTGGGTTGCTTGGGGTTTGGTGTTTTTTTCAGTTGTTTGTTGTTTGTTTGTTTGTTTTTAAATCATTATAGCATCTACTTTACTAGTCTATTAATGGATTAGGGCTCCATTACTGTAAAGGCAATTTGGGAGTAGGGCAGTTCTTACCAACCATACAAGGCAATTAAAAGACCGGGATCTTGTATTTGGTTTCTGATAGGTGTTATGGATTTTTTTTTAGAGCTTTTGTTCTGTATGGTAATTAGTGCTTTACTTCTGTTACTTAAGGGGAAATAAAGGCAGTTAGGCTTCAATCCGGTTTCCTAATTCCAACTTTTATAGATTCATTTAGGATTTGGCACCTTAAAATCTTGTGTATTGGGATATCAGTGTTTTGAATAAAAATCAGGGAAGAAGATCCCATTGGTGCTGTGTAGTTAAGAGATTTGGGAGAGCTTGAATCTTTTAAAAATTATTATTGTTATAGCCAATTTCTTTGGCATGTATAATTTTCTCTCTTTTCCCTAAGGATGGAAGTGATTTTACAGAACCGTATGAAGAAATGCAGTTCTTTGTACCTCAGATACTAACAGTCAGACTTAGTGTGGAAGAATCCAAGATTGTCTTTGAGCCACCTTTGGAAGAATGTTGGGATTTAATCAGTCATTGCTTCAGGGATATCCTGCATGGTGCTGAGGAACTTCCAAAGGTACTGGATAAATTACAGCTGCATACAAAATACAATATGGATAAAAACTATCTATGATATAAAAAGTTATGAATGAGGCAGAAGACTGACAAATAGAAGATAAAGATAATGGTCATGTATCACAAACTGTGTGAACTTTTGTAATTATAGAAGATAACATGGGAATTGTTTTTTTTCAGATTCAAGTTATATTAAAGCCCTGGTTTAATTTTTGTATAGTTTTCAAAAGCAAACTATGTGTGTAACCAAGTGTTAATTATGAATCAGAGCCTTTTCACATTGCGGTGTTTTTGCCAAATAAAACATTTTTTTGAAGTGGTGGGTGAAGGGGTAATAGAATACATTATTTTCTCTATTATATGTGTTATTACAGTATTTGCAATGGTGCCTTTTAGGTAGAAAGATTGCTATTTCCAGAATTAAAAAGAGATGATCTCACTCTCAGTACAGTCAAACCAGAGGAATCATTGTTTTCAGAGTATGTGAACAAACTTGAAAAGATCTTTGAGAGCAACATACTTGGTCCCCAGAAGTAAGTTCTGGCTGTTAACTCTGTTGCCTATCCAAACCCTCAGATTAATAACACTATCCATTTGACTCAAACAAATAGTTTGAGCTGATTGTTTCTTATTGTAGAGAATCTTCACACTGGAATCTTAAGTTTGTTTCTGTGATCTTCTGTGTTTAAGGTATTTAAATGTGTACAGGAAATACAGCAATCTTTTGAACAACAATGCACAGCAAGATGTCACAGATTTCTTGAAGGAAGGTCATTCTTTAGAAGCTTTTACAGAGGTAATTTGTAACTGACAACTGCTACATGTTCATACAGCAGCTAACACATCACACTTGACTTCCTAATATATTACCTAAAGAACTCCTATTCAAATCACTTGTTTTAGCCTTGGGAATAAATACTAGAGAAGCCATTTCAATTTACATAGTCCCTTACTGTAGGGCTGCTGTGCAAATGTAGAAGGAGGTTTTTTTATGGCCTCCTTCTATGGGTTTTGTTGGGTCTTAGTAGCTAAGTCTAGTGGAAGGCTGCCCAGAGTATTTGGTGAATCTGCAGCTTACTGGTCTTTTGACTGTCTTGTCCTTAGTCAGGTATGTCTACTTTTCTCTCTGCATTCCTGAGTTAGCCTATGGCTAAATACTTCTTTAGGCAACTTGTGGTATTCCTTAATATGGCACGTTACTGTGCAATGCTTTCAGTCCTGGAATCTGGAAAGGTAAAAAATAGCTGTTCCTTCTTGTATTTGGAATATATTATCCATTTGCTGGATGGGAACTAATTAGTTGTTGTTTAACATTTTTCATCTATAGATTTTAAGGAAAAATAACAGATGTATTATTTTCCATTTGTAGAAGATTGACAGCTTAACGAAACTGAAAAGAGAGATTGCTTCCATGCATGTCACTGTCCCTCTGGCCATGTTCTGTCTGGATGCTGTACAACTGAATGAGGAACTCTGCAGTCGGACCCAAAATCTTAAAGATAGATTGATTGAATTTGAAGTAATGGAAAACAGAGAGTTAAATAGAAGGTACATGTTGTTAGTATGTGTGGTTCTTGCTGTCTGTGTGGACTGATGCTGTGTATCTGTGAATGAGATAACTTTTATTCATCTGCTGGGTTTTCTAGTGCTGACCAGACATGTAAGGGCACCAAAGTGGGTATTTAAAATTAACAGGACCAGAATACTTGTAAATAAATATCTAATTTAGTCTGTGTAGCATGTACATAGATATTAGACTGAAAGTACGCCCTTGTTCTTTCCTCCTTTACTGACCTTCTAGGATTTGGGTTGAGGTCCTTGCTTCCCCTGCTGGTGTCCAGCTAAATCAGCTTGAAGAATGTACTATGCAGTTCTGCATTTGTCTTGTCCCTGACTTTTTTTTTTCATTTTCTTTTTCTTTTGCTTGCTCCCCCCCACCCCCCTCCCAGAAAGTAGTAGTCCTGATGTTATATCTTGGCAAGTTTAAAGAAAGAAAAAAAAAAAGGACCTTGAAAATATAATTTGACTCCAATGTAATGGGATAATCCTGTTTCTGTGAATTAAAAACACCCCCACCCCCCACAAAAACCAAAAATCCCCCCCCAGAAAACCCCACCCCCACTGTGGAATATTTCCACAGTGAATGGAGAGAGACAATCACCATAAATAAATTATTTAACCCACTTATCTAAGAAGCATCTCCAGGTGGAGATGAACCACAGTCTAGAGGGGCCTCTCTGCCTCCACTTACTGTGGAAGGGATCTAGACAACGGGCTTATGCTGAAGGCCTAACATTTGGAAGGCTGGAATTGCTTTAAGTGAACCTATCCTTTGTGTATGGTTGCTGGTTGCATGCCTGCTGTCTGTATAGATAATTGCAGTACTGAACTGGAATCTGCACAAGAAAGTGTATCCCTGGGAAGAAGGAAAATAACAGGATTTCTTCCTTTCTATATTTTCTGTTCCCATGTACAATGTAAAATAAACTTGATTGTTTCATATTTTTCTCTTTATAACTTTTTTCATACCATGCACTTGATTTTATTGTTGTGGGGTGATTAAGTGAGCTCTTGCTTACTGCTTTCAAACATTTCTTTCTGCAGCAGATCGGGTCTTGAAAAGGAAATTCTAAACCTATAGGAAGGAAACTGTTAATATGCTGTTAATTGTAATTTTGAACCAACTTAGCAATCATTCTATTATATATCAGTTCTTGTAAACATAGTAGGACAATATAACTGATTGTGCAAAGTAAAAAGGCATCCTTTATAAATGCCTGTCTGCTGTGTATATTCAATCTGAATACTTAATTTATGAAGCAATTTAATATTCTTGTTTAAAAGACAAACTTGATTAACAAGGCCTTGCATCTCTGTTCACTTATGATCCCAGTGATATGTCTGTTTTCTTTTTATTGTAGAATTTGCAATGAATATAACTTAGTTGCAAAGAGAATGAGTGAGGTGCCTCTGAACACTGAAGAGCTAGTGGAATTTGATGCATATTTAAAGACATCCAGTGAAGTTACTGCTTATAAACTGAGACAGGAGGTCACTGAAGCAGCACATAGACTGGAATTCCTCATGAACTATGCTGATCTTTCACGTATGTTTCAATTCCAGAATATAAAAGTCTCCATCTGAAAATATTTATATATAGATATTGGGCTCTGCATGCATAAATGTTCATCTTCTAGAATGCTAATGGAAAGCTCCAAAAGAGACAGAAAGGAAATAAAAAGAATTTAGTAGAAGCTAAAATGTACCAATGCAGGAAGGAATGGTTAGAGAAATGGCATACAGCACAGACAGTGCTTTTTTCTGTGTTTTAGTGAATGTCTTAGTCATTATCAGATTAATGTCATGTAATCTGGCCAAATAGTGTTACACCTCTACATTATTTAATAAAAAGTCTTCCGTGAAAAAATAAAAAGCCGTGTCTCGAAGGCTCTATGCCAGCTTTTGGAGAATGTGAGAACTTGCATCTCTGCAGTTGAGTATTAGATCAGTGGAGGCCTTTTGTTGTTTTGCTGTGATGGTTTGCTGTTTTTTATTTTTGGAGGGCTGTTCTCCAAGATGGAAGAAGCATCTGTAGAAGTTGCTTTTAGTTTGCACTATTTAAAGCAAAAATGTGCCATTCACAGATGCTGTATGTTATTTACTGTACATAAAAACGAAGAGCAGTTATATGAAAGCTTACCCATTTTAGTGGCAGGATGATCCTTTCTCCTTAAGCAGAATACACTTTCAGATCAGACAGTGCTAGAAATAACTAGAATATGCCATGTTTATTAGAATTTATTTCTGATAAAAATTAGGATGCCTATGGAAGCCAGGACATCTTTCTGTTATGTTTTGGACTGGAGTGTTTGCATGCACAGTATTTCATAATTACATATTCTTTTTAGCTGGGTTTATAAGAGTGTGTCCTGCAGTTAGTTATAACAAGCTAAGTGCACTGAACGAAATGACGAATACGAAGATGGAGATGCCTGCTCGTTGTAGTTGTTATGGTCTAGCTTTTGTGAATAATTCGGCATTTACACACTGTGGACTAAAAATGGTTTAAACTTTACTTTTATCCACCTTATGTAGGTATATATATTTAGTTAGGAGTGGTCTGTGTGTAGTTGAACGGAATTGATATTCTGGAATAGCTGTTCTTACTAATTTTCTCTGCCTAGCTAAGATCTTATTCAGAGAAGTTCACATTCTTAACTTGATTTTAGAGTTTTGCTATCAAACTTGTTTTAGGGAATGCTTCTCTTTGCAGTGAAGATAATTCAGCCAGCAGCTTGAAATATGTAGCTTCTTAGACAGTTTATTCCTAAATGTAGTTTTAGCTATTTTGCTTACTCTTCACAACAGCCATTCTATTAGATCATTGGTTAAAAGGTATTTTCTTAAAGATGTCTATATATTTTTTTATTTTAGATGATGACATAAACCTGAATAGCACTGTTTTCCATTGGCCTGATCAGATTGAGATAATCTTTGAAAACAGTAGAGATCAGTTGTGTAACAGGAGAAATCATGCAGAGATGGTTTTGCTTGAAAGGTATGGTGTTAAGACATTTTTTTTCACTGGGTATTTTTAAAGAAAAGAAAAATCTCATTATCAGTAAAAGGGAGAAAATGTCAAAGAAGGAAAACTTGGAAGGGAGCTGAGAAAGTAAGGAAGAAACCTGGTTTACAGTATTATGGAGATTTCAGAAAAATACTGTTGATGAGGGTGGATTAGAATATTCCTATGCTTAAACAGGTCTGAAAGGAGGAATGAAGGATGTTGCTAGAATATTCATAATTTTATCTTGTTCTATTGCTTAGTACAGTATTACACATAGTTTTGTTACGTTGTTTTCACTCTTCCTTTATTTCCTCCAGGTAGTAAAAGTAGCAAATGTAAGTAAACAAAATAAATTGGGAGGTTTGAAAATGAACCTTGAATTCTAATCCTGTGGACTGCATAGTATTGCTATAACTGATTAATGGGTTTTCACTGGCATCCGTGTTTACTTTACTCTAGTATTGAGATCAGATTTCATTTGACAGTGCCTGTTATAGTTAATAAAATATGAAACCTGAAAAGGAATGAAACAGAACATCATATTACCTTAGCTATCTTTACCTTAGGTGTTCTCAATTTGAGGAAACTCTTGAAGGTTATAATAGAGAAGTAGAAAGCTACAAAAAGCGGGATGTCATGACCGTAGAAGAAATGAAGAAGAACGCTGAGAAATTTAAAGAGTTAAATAAGAATCTAGATAATGCAGTAACAGAATTTGAGGTTAGTATTTATTAGTCAAGTATGGAGTGGGTTGCAATGTGCTGGATGAGCAAAAGTTTTGATCCTGTCCCTGTTTTTTTCAGGGTTCTGGTCATATATTGTCAAGATGCCTTTAAAATTTCCAAATTCACAAACATGGGGCAAATATCTTCTTGTCCCTGTATGCTGAGTCATCCCTACTGCTGAGTTGAAATACTGAATTTCAGTGTTTCCAAGCAGTCAATAGTAGCATGATGCTATCCATGGAAAACAGAATTATTCTGGCAGAGTTGGCAGGAGCAGAATATTAGGGAGGTGGCATTTTCCCTGAACCACGGTTTGTGCTGCTGGACCTGTGTTTTCAGTCCCTCTCCTTGTCCGCTAATTAAAATCAAATGTTTTTCAGCTGTTCGTATCATTCCAGAACTTGCCTATAGGCATTATATATGTGTAATATCACAGCAAGGGAAGTGTCAGGTGCTAGAAGGAAACCGAAGACCAAGATTCCTAGATCCTATTCAGGGCTCTCCATCCAGTGTACTGTGTGGTTCTAGGTTGAATAGTTTGTCTCAGCTGTGCTTCTGCTGGGAAATGAGAATGGTTACCTTTGAGAGATCTCACAGGCATTGTGACGCTTAATTAATCTTTTAAATCACAGTGAGACAATGAGATTTCTGCATATATGGTGCCTTAAGGATCAAGATTTTAATTAACTCCAACTCAAAAGAGAAAATTGAACCAATTAAATGAGTTTAGGATTTAGATAAATTGCTAGTCCTACGTATCAATACTCTTAATCTGATTTAAAGGCATCTAGTATATTTAATTAGTGTGAGTTAACAGCACTGATACGTTGTTATAGGTGGATCAGAATAAGTAATTAAGTTTAAGTTTCTTAATAAATGATCAGAATGAGGGGTGTATGCACACAATATAAATGACATGACAATCAGCTTAGTGAATACACGAAGTTAAAAATTATCTTGGAATGTGGATCTTTATGTTTCTCTGCCTGCATCTCACATTGAATGATTAAAAGTTTTATGGAAGGTCTGTTGGCATCGTAAAAGCACAGACTTGGGACTCAATCTGAATTCAGTGTCTGCATTTCAGACAGCATTTCTCTGTGCTTCACCTCCCTACCTGTAAAATGAAGAAGGCAATACTTTTTTTAAATCTAAATCTTTGCACATTGATTTATACTGTAAGCTCTTTTGGACAAAACCAAGATCTTACCAAGAATAAGCACAGCAATTAGTATCTGCTTTGATTGGACCTCCCAGATGTTTCTGTAATAGAAAAAAATAAGCACAAGTAAAAAAAATTCCTACAAGCCTATGTGACTGAGGAGCTTACATCCAGGTTTCAAAGTGGGTTGGTAACTTGTGAGCCTTGGTTTCACCGTATGACATGGTGCATTATCTATTTCTAAAATAAATACAGATTTCAAAAATTGTTTGAGTAGCAAAAGATGCCAACAAATAACTAGGGAAATGTTAAAGAACACAGCTACCTTATTTACCTAAAATCCACAGGCCTAAATCTAAAAATCTGGCTGGCTTTATGACATGTAAAACAATTGTATTCAATATTACCTATTTAAAAGTTTAAACAACAGTAGGAATCTTTGATGGAAATCAGACTTTTTAGTTATTTATTTATTTATTCCTTAAAGGCTATTAATAAAGAAGAGGAGTTACTTGAGCGGGAGAAGAGTCAATTTCCTCTACTGCAAACTATAATTGCAAACAAACAACCCTTTGAGCAACTTTGGATAACAGCATATAATTTCCATACCAAATCTGAGGAATGGATGAATGGTGAGGCTTTGGTGTTCATTTGATGAAAAGTGTAATTTTCAGTTAATTAAGTAGAAGATGAAAGGGTTGATTAGTTATGAGAAAATAATTTTGAAGAAATAAATGCTGTTAAGCAATGTAAAATACAGTTGTTGACTTGGATTTCGCATTAAGATCATTTTTTGTAACACAATGGATTTCCAGTTAAAGGAGAATGTTTATAAATACCTGTAAATAAACCACCCTGGGAATCTCCTTGTGCTGATGTGTGTGCTGTGCTTTTTTTTATACTGTTGTATTCAGGATCTCTCCAGATGTTGAATGCTGATGAAATTACTGAAGAAGTTGGAAATATGTGGAGGACTATGTACAAGCTCAGTAAGAGTTTTCCAGATTTGGCTGGGCCTAGAGGCTTAGCAGAAACTATTAAATATAAGCTTGATAAATTTAAACAGCACCTTCCTGTCCTGTCAATTGCCTGCAATCGTGGAATGAAGGAGAGACATTGGGAGCAGGTACTTTAAACTGTGCTTTAACTGTGGGAGTATTCTACCACAGAAACTGACAGTTCAATATACTACTCCATATATTCCATATCGTGAAATACAGTAATAGTTCTGTATTTCACAGTAAGAACATCCTTTATCCTGTCATGTGATAGATCCAGTTTTGAAATTTGTAATGGTACAGGCAGGAGCTTCTTTGAATCACTAATTATGGCAGAAGAGCAAATTAGGGGGTTGCATTAATAGTTCTTTAGCATTTATTTCTTGCTGTTTGAGAAGTCTGTTACAAACATGCATCTTGATAATAGATTTTATTTCTTACTTTATTTTCAGATTAGTGAAATTGTAGGATGTGAGATCAGACCTGATGAAACTACTACTCTTAAAAACATATTGGAATTTGGACTCTCAAAATATATTGATCAGTAAGGAGCTTTATTGTCATTTTTTAGACAGTCACTGTATTTCATGTCAGACACCTGACATTAGTTTGTTTGGGGGTTTTTGTGTGCTGTTAGAATGTGCTGTAAAAACAGCTGTATTTTATCAAGCTATGGGTAGAACTATTGGTTGTTCTTGTAGCACAAAGGCACCAAAAACCAGAGTCTTATTCCTAAACCACTTAATTGGCACATTCAGAATTTTCTGTCTGTGTTTATCTTCAAATTAATATTAATATCTCTAACTTGGTAAGCCTGAAAGTGCAAAAATATTCCTTGAAATAAGAGTCTATAGTATTATGAACAAATTCATATGAAAGGTAGTCTGACATGCAACTTTAATGACAACTGCTTTTTTTTTTCTCCTCAGCTATGTTGCAAAAACATTTCAAAGATATGTTTCATTTCAATTTAGGCTGGAACCTATTGGAGCAGCTGCGAGTAAGGAGTATTCCTTAGAGAAATCAATAGAGAAAATGAAATTCGAGTGGGTCAATGTGCAGTTCAGTCTGGTGAAGTACAGGGATACTGTGAGTAAACACCAAATCAATATATATATATTGTTGAAAAAAATTACTTTGATTCTGAATACCAGTTGAGAAATATTAGAGGGAAGTTACTGCTCATTCATTGTGGCATGATGGAAAGTGGTATCATACCCCAGAGCCTAGGCAAATGTCTCCATTATTATATATCTTTATATTTGGACCTTAGTATCTGGATAACTTGTGATCTCAACATATTCATCCTAACAAATCTGCAAGCCTGAGAGCTTCTCCAGTGTTGTACGGAAAGCTGGACAGTAGTGAAATTTTAACTTGCCCAGAAGAAACAAGAATTACAGTGCAAAAGATTGAGTCAGAAGTCACTAGCACCCCTGGCTAGCTTGCCATTCACAAAACAGTATATCTCTTGACCTTTGAAACAGAGATGTACTGTCGAGATACCGTTTGGTATCTTGAAACATGTTGCAGGATTTCTCAATGCCTTGCTACTTTCGTACCTTCAACCCTCATAGAGAAGAGGGAAACAGGAATCTGAATGAGTGTGATGTTGATGAGCGGTGAAATAAAGCAACTGCTGTTTGCCTTATCAAAATGTGATGTATTTACAGAACACCAGCATCCTGTCAGCAATCGATGACATCCAGCTTTTGCTGGATGATCATATTGTTAAGACTCAGACAATGCGTGGCTCTCCCTTCATCAAACCAATAGAAGCTGAATGCTGGGTAAGGAAAAGCTGGTTTGATTGAGCTTGCATGTCTCATAATATGCTTTCCCTAAATGCTTTAAGGTATTTTGGCATGATAAGAAGTTATATAGTTTTTAATTGTTTCTAAGAACACACATTCGTATTTTTCTTCAAGAGCTTTGAATTAATGGTTTCCAGACAAAGGTATGCAAGGCTTGCTTTACAGCTAAGGAAATTGTAAATGCATTGCTAATCTAGTCGTTATAAGCATGGGTTTTTAGTTGAATGTCTTGAGAATGGGTCAGTTGATTTAAACAAATTCTGCTGCATTGTGTAAAAAGACATAGGTCTGTCAGTTGTGAGAGAGAATTTATTTGTAATTGTCTAGCATGGGCATGATCTATAAGGGTTTCGAAGTCCTTTTTGTTAGCTGTCCTACTACTTTGTAAAGATGTGATCTTTGTTAAAGATGATGAATTTCTAATAGGAAGATTATGCAGAAAGCAGAGACTTCTTTCCTGTCAGTATTTAATATCACATTTTCTAGCCTAATAGTGATGATTTGTAAGCAATGCTAAGACCTAAATTCTATCCTTTCCTGAGGACATTAGCCAAATTGTAGGTAAAACTGAGTTCTGCTTTCCAGTAGAGCTGGTGAAATGAAAGGGAATGATTAATGTAGAGCTATCTTAACAATCTCCATGTACCTCTTGCACAATAATGAGCAATACAGGCTGGCTGTGTTTTCTCCTTGCAATACATTCCCTTGCATAACCCTTACACTGTAGACTGCCAAAGTCACAAAAGCAATGCTATCTGAAATTCTTTATTCAAAAAGAATCTCTCTCTGGTTTTAAAACCGATTTCTACTGCTAGAGTTGCATGAAATAGCTTTTTTGGTGGGCCAAAGATTGAACTCACTACATATAGGGCCTGTGAACTGACATTTACTCAGTCTGCTGAATACCTTGTTAAGCTTTTATCCTTTCACTGATGATAAGATAGAAAGTACACAAGTAGAATTAAAAAAAGATATTCTGGATTGTCATGCTAGTCATCTCTGCACTTCTTAGGCAGCTCTCTCACAAGCTGCTGTAAAAAGCGCTAGTGAAAGAATACGTCTGTTGTTTATAAGAAATATTCAGATGTTTATTAGTGTTGGGTTTTATTTAAATAAAGTTTCTCCCTCTCTTAAAATTGTTCAATTGTTTCTGGTTTTGGGGATTTTTTTTCTTTTCTTTGAAGCCAAACAACTCATGCTCTTTTCCTCAGTGTAGATTAATTCTTGATGTAATTTTGCTTAAATATTAAATGTTTTCATTACAGGCTTGGGAGAATAAGCTGTGTTTAATGCAAGATATTCTAGATAGCTGGTTAAAATGTCAGGCAACGTGGTTGTATTTAGAACCAATTTTTAGTTCAGAAGACATTATAGCTCAAATGCCTGAAGAGGGCAGAAAGTTTGGAATTGTGGATTCATACTGGAAGGACATTATGGCACAAGTGGTAAGTAAGTGCTCGTATTTAATAAATCATGTATTTTTATGCACATCTGGTAACGATTATTACTATCATGAAGATATGCTAACTTTTCTGGAGTTAGTTATTTGTATGTAAGTCACAAGAAGGTATAATATGGAGTGGAAAATCCTTTACTAAAGCCCACCAAAACCTAGTCTTGCAGTAAAAGTGGGAAATTATATCATTATTGCTTGAGATTTCTGTAAAGGCTGGATATTGCAGGGTGAATCAGAGCTCAAGTAACATTCTAATTCTAAATTTTCTGGCTTTTGTATGGTTAAATGATCAGAATTAGGTAGAAAGATGACTGATTTGTGCCTTCAGGATCTGCTTCAAAGTTCACTGACAGTCTGTACAAAGTCTTCTCTGGATACAATTAGATTTTGCATTAGGCTTTTGAGGCATACACATTATTAGAGCAACTAAATGGTTTTTTTTTGCATATGATTGTTCTCTAATATGTGGTGGCATGGTTATTCAAAACTTTGGTGAATACATACTGGGATAGTAGTGTGTCAGGATAAGATAATGGGGATAGTAAATGCAATTAGGTATCCTGTTCAGTTCCCTATAACTAAGAAGTTGGGTAAGAGGCCAGATACTTAGTGGTAGTGTGAGCTGAGATGTTTGTCAAAAACATTGGGAGCGTGTGATTGTGTGATAAAAGTGTTGAAATAATCAGTACAACTAAATAGAAGTTGAGACCTGTCTTAACAGCTCAGACTCTGAATCATGAAGCCTGTTCTGAAATAGGTGTATCCTTTTGAGTTAAGAGGAGTGTTATCAGAAAGAAAAAATGCCACCTAGATGGCAAGAACAGAGAATAGTTGTGATGTACTGTGGCTCTGTTTGACAGAACTTATTTGTGAATGGAAAAAAATGTAGCAAGCTCAAGACACAGGAGCAAGTGCCAAAGATTTTGATTCCTGTGGATATTTCCTTGTTGCATTATTGTCTGTAAAGTTCAAACTGGTAAAACTGATAGTCTGAAAAGCAAAACTATGAAATAATGCATGCGTATTTAATAACAGGAAGGCACAATACAGAGAAGAATATATAGCTTTTTAGCCTCCTGCAGTGTATGTGATTGATGATAACAATTTTGATGTACAAATCTATTGCAACTTTTAGTGGTTTCTGCTGTGTATTTTGTTTTTACAAAGGTGAAAGACACAAAGGTACTTGTAGCAACTGAACAACCCATGATGTTAGACAGACTTCAGGAAGCAAATACTCTCTTAGAAGACATTCAAAAGGGGTTGAATAGTTACTTGGAGAAGAAAAGATTATATTTCCCAAGGTAAATTCATTAAACAGGCTTAAGTTAGAGACAAAAACCCATGAGGTCTTTCAAACCATTTCTACTGAACTGAAAAGTCTCATTTTGTAAACACGTGGGGCACAGTCCCATGCAACAAAAAATGAAAACCTGTTCTTTTCTCCAGACATCATTAATTTTCATCAGCTCCAGTTAAATTTGCAGTGCCAGGGGGTACGGAGGCAAAATCTGTCTACCACAGTGTAAACTTATGATTAGAAAGACATTATCACTTACAGGGTATTTTTGAAGGAACTTGCTACCTTCCCATGTCTGACTTGCAATTTCATCTCTGCCCTACCCTCTTTAGTAGTGCAGAAGTGGGTGATACGTAGGAGTTATATATGAGGAACAGGATTCTATGTTTTTACAAGGTACTTATTGGCTGCATAGATATATCTAGTCTTTCCTGCATGGGTTTGAGAATGCTTCTTTCTTTGTCTGCCTAAAAGGATGGTCATAATGAAATTTGGAAAAAACAGGTGTGATAAGTTTTATAGTGTTAAAAATTATTTATGAAAAGGGATTTCAGATAATAATTTCCTCTCTGTTATACTAGTGTCTTAAGCAACACTAAAACCAATTACATCTATCTTGCATTAATAGATTATTAATGACAATTTTCATGATTGGAAAGTGCATGTTCATTAATTGTATTTTTCTAACAGATTCTTTTTCCTATCTAATGATGAGCTGCTTGAAATATTGTCTGAAACAAAGGATCCTCTTCGAGTACAACCACATTTAAAGAAGTGTTTTGAAGGAATTGCTGAACTGGAGTTCACAGATCTGGAGATCGTAGGCATGATTAGTTCAGAGAAAGAAATTGTTCCTTTCGTAGATAAAATTTATCCAGTGAATGCAAAAGTAATTTTTTTTTAACTATATGATATTAAATTATTACTTTGCCTAAAGTGTATGTTTTTTGGGGAATGAGGTTTAAAACATTTAGGATCAGATCATGAAAGGTGTTGAGGAAGTGAGAGTGCAGACTGGTATTCTAGAACAAAAAGGATTTCCTACAAAAAGGAGTAATACATACCAATTTGGGGGTAAGTTCCTCTAGGCACTTTTCTGCAGCTTTATGTTCCTACTACTTTTAAGATGTAGATAGATAGATAAGAGAGCGAGCTACACCCCCCACCCACCCCCCCCCCATATAGAGCTCTCTATATACATATGTATGTAACATTGCACAGCATGGCTGAAACAGAGAGGAATGAGGGACATTATGAATGGCTGGCAGTGAAGACTCAGAGCATTAGTGCAAAAGGGATCTGAGTAGAAATAGTAACATTACAAGTTTTGAAAAGTATCTCAGTTCCATCTTCTGCTATTCTCAATGTGAAGGTACGGAGCTGGATTGCTGTATGGTAACCAAAAAGAGATGAATGGTGTGGCATGTTGTGAGTTACAGATGCCCCTTTTCCCTTAATCGTCCAGGAACAAAACATGCCCTGTGTTAAAATGACCAAGCTTAAATGATCATGCAATCTATGATCTGCGTTTTTTGTTTTTGCTTATATGAAACATATACAGCTGTTTCTTCAGCTGGATTGTCTTTAGAGTTGGCTTGATATACCTGCCTTCAGACAGTGTTAAACTGCAGTATTGCCTGTCAGAATTTGGGAAATTGCAACCTTTCTTCCTCCTGTATACCACACCCAGATCAGAAGAAAGCATATTTAAGCCTAACACATTTCAAAGAATTTGTCCTTTAAGAGGAGTATAATCGGGAAATGTGTATTGACTCTTAACTGTTTTTCTTTTTTGAAGGGCATGGTAGAAAAATGGCTTTTGCAAGTAGAGGAAATGATGCTGGCCAGTGTAAGACAAGTTATTCAAGATGGCATAAGAGGATATATCAAGGTAATTTTTCCTGAATTATAGTACAAAATAGATTTCACAAGCAACTGTACATGAACAGGTTGCTGAAATTCTTAACCAGGGAAAAATGTTTGAAGCCAAGTGGAATCCAGCTCTCCTTGTTCAGTAGTACCAGTCTGAAGTTATAACTCTGAATTTCTTGAAGAAAAAGTATTAAAGCTTTCCATGCTGATTCTCATTTATTTACAGCATGAGATGAAAGAAATTTGGGAAGAGTAATTGTTATCAGTGCCATAATGTAATATGTTTATATGACTACCTATGTCTGGAATGGATCTTCTTTTTTAAGGTTCCTCGGAAAACATGGGTACTTCAGTGGCCTGGACAAGTGGTTATTTGTGTTTCATCCATTTACTGGACAGAAGAAGTGTCTGAGGCTATAAGGAAAGGAACTTTACTGGTAAGATTTTCTTCTACCATTCTATTTCTAAGCACTAAACTCTGATTAATTAATAAAAAGCTCCTTCTAGCAAAGAAGATCCTCTGTCAACAACATATTACAATTTACTCATGCAGCATGCTTTGTTTTCTATTTCCTTTTTTCTTGTGTCTTAGCAGGGGCTTGTTTTCATTTACTTTGATGTGTATCAGAAGAAATCACACCGAAGGAAATTGTATTTGTTTATGGGTGATACTGGTGTAAAGTACCAAACAAAAAGTCACAGACAGTTGTTAAACACTATGTATTTTTATTTCTAACTCCTGTCTTTACATGTGAAGCCCCAGGGAAATGTGCAGGCAGAATCTACCCTTACAGTATGGCGCAGTTATTTGTCTGGTTATTACTAGATTCTCCTGGTGATAAAGGTGCAGCAGCCAAGTTTATTATTTCATACAAGAGACTTTTCTTATGTTTGTAGTGCCTCTGTCATCACAACAGTTTTAAGTATCACTTCACTGAGGCTAATCAAATGCATACTCAAGTAATGGAAATAATTTCTGATTAATTCAGTGGGCTTTTGTCTGATCTTAATTGAGCTAGATGGATGAGGATTTATTTGGGGATTCATTCTGCCGACAGTGTTTGGGCTGCTTTTTATATGTGGAAATAGAAAAGTTCTAATAAACATCACATCAAATACTACATTTTAATATTAGCTCTGTTTCTGTATCCTTACTGAATATCTTAGGTTTAACTTGCCTGTGTTGTTTAATACCAGTTGAAGATCTTATTCCACATATCCAGTCAGAACTGAAAATATTTATACTTTCAAAGAAAATATCCCAAACAATCCATAGATTAAGAAAAACGAGAAGGAATCACAGAACTGTGAATCACAGAATATAAGGGACCTCTGGACATCATGTAGTCCAATCCTGTTTAAAGCAGGGCCAACTAAACCAGGTTGCTAATGGACTTGCTCCAGTATGCCCATGCCTGTCTTCTATGGAGGAGCTGAAGAGTGACACAGCACTTCAGGTGTGGTGTCTGACTAGAGGGGAAGGATCACCTCCCTTGACCTGCTGGTAATGTTCTTCCTAATGCAGCCAAGGATGCTGTTGCCCTTCTTTGCCTCAAGGACACATTGATGGCTTATGTTTGGCTTGGTGTCCACCAGCAGGTCCTGTTCTTCAGAGCTGCTTTCCAGCTGGTTGGCCACCAGTGTGTACTGGCACATGCAGGTTATTCCTTCCCAGATACAGGACTTTCCCCTTTGTTGAACTTCACGAGGTTCCTGTCGGCCTATTACTCCGGTTTGTTGAGGTCCATCTGAATGGCAGCACACCCATCTGGTCTATCAACCCCTCCTCCCAGTTTTGTATCATCTGCAGACTTGCTGAGGGTGCCCTCTGTCCTGTTGTCTAAGTCACTAATAAAAACTTCATTAATCTTTCATTTCATTAAACTTTTTCATGTAATAATGAGAATATAATTTAAAATGTTTATAGTAAAGTTAGGAGAATCTTAGATTTCTATTAGTTTTATTAATTTACAATTTACTACTAATTTACAGAAGAAATCTAATCCAAATTAACCCAACAGAGAGAATCTGCTCATGTCCTATCGTGGAATTCTGTCATTTTTATTAGGAAGAAAGATTAAGACTTCTGCTTATGCTACTTTCAGGCCATAAAGCTTTTTGAAGTGTTCATAGTAAAATAAAATGCCAGTACATGAAAGAGAATTTTAAATGTTTGTGTAGTGCCCAGACTTCCATTATTATGTTTTGTTGGAAGACCTGTCTCCAATGACTGCACCCATGGGAGCTTAAGAACTGCTAGCTACAGCATTACATTAGTGCTTGTGTTCTGTTCCTGTGACAGGATTTTTTTGAGAAGAGCAATCTACAAATTGAGGACATTGTTGAGTTAGTGAGAGGAAAGCTGTCCAGTGGAGCCCGGCTGACACTTGGAGCTCTTACTGTCATTGATGTGCATGGTAAATCTGCAGTCGCTGGTACTCTTGTTGTATCTGGGGCAGTGCTGCTATTGTTAGTTGGGTGAACTACTTGAAAGAGGCAGCTAAAATGCTTTCTCTAACTTCAGACAACCTTTACAGAGTTATTGCACAGAGTTACAGAGTTATTGTCTTTGGGCAAATGGAGATTGCTCAGTCCTGCACAACTCTCTCCTGTCTACTTAGAACAGGCACTGGAATCTAGATCAAATGAAGCTGATTGCCTATGCAAAACAGATGCAGATTCCTTTCTAACATGAAAGCCAGCCTACTACTCTAAATGTTGATTTACTCTTACATAGCTATAAGTAAATGTTAGTTTACTTACATGTTGTTTTAAGTAAACTAACACAGTAGAAGTGTTTAGCTTTTTCAGATAATCTGTCTCTTACTCTGCAGCTCGTGATGTGGTTGCAAAATTGGTTGAAGACAAAATCACAGATCTGAATGACTTCCAGTGGATTTCTCAGCTAAGATACTACTGGGAAGAGGAGGATGTAATAGTGCGAATGATAACAACAGAAGCCAAATATGGTTATGAGTACCTGGGCAATTCTCCACGTCTGGTTATAACGCCACTAACAGATCGATGTTATAGGTAAAGCCATGTTGTCTATGAATAATGTTTTCATTTTTTTGATTGATCTATATTTACTTTCATTTGTTATGGTTAATAGCAGGAACCTCAGCAACTAAGATTTTCCTGTAGCTTTTGGAGGCAAATCTTATATATCTTCTTTGCCCGAATATGGTAAAATATTTACAATGTGTAGGTTTCTACACCAGTAGAGTAATAGTCTCTGTTGTATCAAAGAATGTTCGTCTGAAGAGAGCTGGCAACTCATGGTACTGGAACTGTAAAGAACTCTACAGTAGCATTGGTCCATTAATTTCTTTGAAATAAGACATACAGGAACGGTATGCCTGCCTGTAAAATAAATGAGGTAATTATAAAGCCCTTCACCGATGTTTGAATGCAGTTAGCTTCCTGTTCCTCCGCTTGCTTGCAAGAGGTGGAAATGGAAACACTTCATCCCCTAAGGTTGAAATATTCAAGGACAGTTGGTATTTCACTTCTGGTGAGCCCCGGAGACACAGGTCATCTCAGCAGGTAATTTTAGCTCTAAAGAACTTTCTTTTGTAGTATCTCCAGGCAAATATATGGTGAGGATGTAAAGATTTTACCTGAGCGCTGAGCTGTGAACTCACCATCTTGTAGAAGGCACTTGTGGTAAAGTGCCTATGTTAATGCCTATGCTGGCAAATGCTTAATCTTTTGGCATTCACAGTGGTGTTGAAAGAGCCACATGGCTGGTGCATTAGCTGTAAACTGGGGGTTTTGTCATTAGGATTAGCTCAATCTAAACTAAAACTGTGCAGTCAGCTGTGCCAGATGTAGTTTCAGTGCAAGCAATAAGACTCTATTCAGCACAACTTAACAACTGCTTTTGGTGGCAAAGCCTTTGAATGAGGCTTTTGTAAAATAATCAGATTACTCCAGTGTTAACAGGTATTTCATTTTTAGTATGAAAACCACTTGGAGAGCAATGTGATTCCTAGGTTTATGAAATAACCTTTATGCTTTCTCAGCCATTTCTAAAGATTGACTTCATTTATAAAGCCAGCTTCAAGCTCTTCTCATGAGTGTCACTTGAAAATGTGTGTTTTTGCAAACTCTGCCATTTGCTTATGGCGCTGTGCATTTCCTTGTGCAATTGAGGATCTACAGGATGGATGCATGTAATAAAAAGCCTTGACATTCCTTGTAGGCCAAGTAGGTGAATGTGAGCTTCCACAATTGGGAATCAGTTATGAGACAATACTGGTTTTTTTAGGGCAAGCTGCAAAGTCAATAGGGAACAAGTAAATCGTCTCCAGGGGAACTTGTATAGGAAAATACTTATCCACCCCTTCAGAAACAATCTGCCATTAAAGATTACTATTTCTAATGCCTGTGTTCTTGTTTATATAGGACATTAATGGGTGCCTTGAAATTAAATCTTGGTGGTGCTCCAGAAGGACCTGCTGGGACTGGCAAAACAGAAACAACAAAAGATCTAGCAAAAGCACTAGCTAAGCAGGTGCCAAAATACCAACTTCTTTTCTTTGCATTGTTTATGTTTGGATATGTAGATATTTCTTGAAATGCCATTCTTAACCAAGTACTGCTTGTTCTGTACCTATTTGTTATTCACAGAAATTGTTGGTAAGAAGCACGCATTTAGGACTGTGTCTATATGGCATCCTGGTGTTGTAATCCAAAATTAGCAATAACAATCCTTTCCCATTGCAGATGCTAAGAATTTTATAGTGCACTTTGTGTTAATACTGAGAGATGCTCTCTGTGTGTTTTTGTTGTAGTGTGTGGTCTTTAATTGCTCCGATGGTCTCGATTACAAGGCAATGGGCAAGTTCTTTAAGGGGCTGGCACAATCTGGTGCATGGTCCTGCTTTGATGAGTTCAATAGAATTGAGGTAACGTTTTAACTTGGACAAATAAAATGATAAAGCTTTCATTTAAGACACAAGAAGTTTTAGATTTAGACATGACAGCATTATTGCCAATTTTCTACTTTTATTTGTGATACAGCCTCTTTGTTTTGATAATCACTGACATAGAAATAGGTACTCAGCAGCCTGCTGTAGGAACACATGCCTATGTGTGCTGTGTTGCAGAAGTCTTGCGTTCTGGATTATTTTACCTGAAAAAATTGTTCCTGTGCAATTTTTTCTTTTGTATGTGACACTCATTTGTTGGGAAAGAACTGTCCTTCTCTTCTTGAGAAATCAAACTACAGCTGTGGGACAGCATTTGTTGTTCAGCACAAGACAGACAAATCCCTGTGGAGGTATTCCTGTGATGACTAGCTGAGTGTCGCTAACTGAGTGACCTGGTTAACTAGCTGTGTAACCAGACACATCTACTCCCCTCCTTGGTCTTATTCTGATTTTTTTTTTTAATTTGGTCACTAATGACTTTGGATAAGTTTTATTGTTATTTTGATGGAGTTAGATTTAAGTAAATACTAGTAAATGTGGAAATTCCATGAAGTTCTATTTTGTATGTTTTAGTATCCTCCGTTTGTCTGCTGTAACTTGTTTTTTAATGAATTCAAGTGTTAGCATTCTTGTTTTCCAATATTCTGTTACCTTGATACTTCAAAGCACTGAGGATTGGCACTAGGCTGAATCAGTCTTTCTGAAGAGCCTAAATTCTTTGTCATCTGAGGTGAAAGGAAAGTGCTTTTGGAGGCCTCCAGAGGGAGTTCCTGTCCACCTAACTTACATGTCTACGTTCAGGCAGATGATATTTCCCTGTGGAGGTTTTTAGAAGCCTCTGTTGATCTGTCTACATTAGTTGAATAGGGAATGGTGGCACTAACTTCCAGAGGATTGCTTCAATAGACAGCTAATATTTAGGCTCAGTTATCAGACACAGGGTGATTTTCACCTGGAGGAATGTAAATATAGCCATCAAAATATATAAACAAAAACATTTGATATTGTCTCCAAGTGTCTTACGTTTTCCAATCTGTTCTGTCTGTATTAGGTTGAAGTATTATCTGTAGTTGCCCAACAAATACTTAGCATACAGCAAGCTATTATTCGCAAACTCAAAAAATTCATCTTTGAAGGGACTGAGATCTCTCTTAATCCTGCCTGTGCTGTGTTTATCACGATGAATCCTGGGTATGCTGGACGGGCAGAGCTGCCTGATAATCTGAAGGTAAATCTCGAATCCTGGTTCCTTGTAGAAATTAAACAGAATTTGCAACTTCTGGTCTATTGTAATAAGAAAAGGAAGGCAGAAATCAAATAATGTACTGTTAACCCATTCAAGTGTACTCTGCTGTGCTTTTTGCTAAGCTTTAGTAAGTGTTTAGGATTGTACAAAATGCACAGATGAAAGGTCTCCGTCTAACCATACTGATACTAGTTCACAGCTTTAACTGTGCTCCAAGTGGAAATTCTCCTGGTTTACGATGGCTTGGCGATCTAAATCCCAGTTTAAATTTATTATAACTTTGCAAGTTGCTGAGACACTGCAGAGAGACTGATGTGGTCCTAATTCTTCTCCTAGCTTTGCCACAATTTTTTGCATGACCTTTTACAAGACATTAACCCCACCATGTGCTAGTTTGTCTATTGTGAAAGTGAGATGAATGACATGTCCCTTTTCCTCTATTAATAGTTCTTTAGGATTGTGACTCTTGCTAAACATTTGTTCCTACAGTGCTTAGCACAGACCTATTGAACCTCTTGATAATATCACAGTTCCTGTAACAATTCTAATGCAATCCCATAGATTTCGAATGATTCCTAAAGTAATGAAAATGGAATACAGAGTATAGAAGTTAATGAATTTATGGAGAGTTACTATTCTTACAAAACAAGTGCAAGTTTATTACCGTATTCTGTAGTCTAAGCTTATGTCTTGCCTTTTTTCTTACAGGCACTGTTTCGAACAGTTGCCATGATGGTTCCAGATTATGCTTTGATTGGAGAAATTTCACTTTATTCAATGGGATTTTTGGACTCTCGGAGGTAAGACATGCTGAATTTTCCCTCAGTTGAGTCTGATATACCTCATTCCTCTATAAGTCATATATGTGTGTTTGAGGCATATAATTCTGGAAGGCTGTCCATGTTCTGTTTCTCCAGAAAGTACTTCTTAATCTCCTGCTTTATCATAAATTATCATTTACCACGTCATGTTGACAGATATGCACCTCTACACAGGATCATTTGGAAAATGTATCGTAATATCAAACAGAATTTCAAAATGGCACACACATTCTCTGGCATGGCATAATCTACAGTTTTGCTTCTTATGTGTTTTGGGCCATCTTATCAGCTGATATGTCTGACAATCACTGCAGTTACTTTGTGTATATAGGTACTTAAATTATTTTCCTTGCATGGTGAGATATTTTCATTCTACATGTGATATTTTAATACCCACAGTCTTGCCCAGAAAATTGTTGCCACTTACCGTTTGTGCTCTGAGCAGCTGTCATCTCAGCATCACTATGACTATGGAATGCGTGCTGTTAAATCTGCCCTGACAGCAGCAGGAAACTTAAAACTAAAGTACCCAACTGAAAATGAAAGCGTATTGTTACTTCGGGCTTTGCTGGATGTTAACTTGGCCAAATTCTTGGCACAGGATGTGCCATTGTTTCAGGTAAGTTATCATGTTGGTGTGTTTAAATTTTGTGATGGTGAGGTCTGTTATAAGAACCTACAGAAACAGGTCATTATCTTAATTTAGAACAGTTTGATCTAGATGCTGCTATATTAGTGTGGAGTTATTTCAGTCCACTGATTTGGATGCAGTCTTTGGTTCTGTTAGTATTATTTTGAAAAACAAACTTTCAGTGGTGGCTTTCAAGTTATTCTATAAAATGTTTTATAAGATATCTTGCTAAAAGTCACCTTGAGCTGTTTCATTTGTGGAAACCATTCTTTGAAGTTTGCATTCTGGCTTTGTGTTGTGAAAGAGATGTGGACAACTAAATTATGGTCAATTAGAAATTTGAAGTCAAAATTAAAACAATGAAGTTTCTGTTTGCATACTGCTTTAACAGAAAATAAAGACTATGCTAAACTACAGAGCAATCAATATTAAAGACCTAAAAGCTAGGGTACAAGGACACACAGAATCATTGCTTTGAAATTTCAGAACACATACCCTTCTATTTAATCACTGAAATTCTTTCAACCACTTTCACATCCTTTCCTGTAATACTTTTTGGGGAAAATTTGCAGCAGGTTAAGCCTCCTTTTATAATATCAGTATGTGTATGAAACATTCAGGCACTCGTTTGTCACATGCATACAGAATACTTTCATGGCTACAGTTTGCCTGGAAGTTAGTTTTGTCCAGCTGAGGACATTTCCTCTTAAGCTCCTGTTAGCTGTGTGAATATTGGTTTACTTGTAGAGTTTTATGCTTTGGGCATACAAGTTTTCCCTTTCGTAATCTGTGTTTAAATACTGTCTTTCCTTAACAGGGCATCATATCTGACCTGTTTCCTGGAGTGGTTCTTCCTACACCTGACTATGACCTGCTTGTCCAGGCACTAACTGAAAATATAAAAAAAATGGATCTTCAACCGGTTCCATGGTTCCTTGGAAAAATTACTCAGGTTCATTTTCACATACTTACTTCTGGGGAAGAAAAGTATAGGAGCAGAAACATTCTTCATTCATTGTCTGTCTGTGTCATGAATGAATAGCTAATAGTTTCCATAATCAATTAATAGAATATTGCTAACAGCATGTTTTTACTGAGTAAAAATCATGGAGTAGAAGCCTGCTTTACTTGTAGTGATTTTTTAATTCAGCCAGCCTGTGAAAGAGCTAACGTGTGCAGCCACGTCTTAGGTCTTATGGTTCACGATAAAGATTAAACTGAATCTCGTGCTAGCTGAGGCAGTGTAGCCTAGTGAACAGAAGTCTGGAGTGGAAGTCAGGCTTTCTTCCCAGATCTGCTCACAGTCTCCTTGAGAAGTCTTGAAAGGGGTGACATTTCTCACCCTTGCTTATGCTTCACATTCAGCTCTATGTTCGCATTGTCTCCTATTTACTAGTATTAGTGACCTTTTAAAGAATGCTTAACTTTTTTTCTTTCCTTGTGAGTAGTACAGCCTAGTGACAGTGTAATGGCAAGGGCAAAAATGCATGGCCTGGGGCAGGATCATGAGGGACCCCTCCAACAGCAGTTCAGACTTTATGGCTTATGTTCAGATTTTGCTTATGCTGCTTTGCAATCCATGCTTTATCTTTCATTTAAATAGAGGTAGTCTTAACTGGTTAGGAATTTAAGCTAAATCAGAAAATATCAGCCTTACCTGAGATTAAAAAAAAAAAAAAAATCTTCTTAAGGCTTCTTCTTACAGGTCTATTTGAAGGTGTTCTCTTTGCAAGCTTTGACTTGAGTTCTGGCAAGATCTTGTGGGATAGCTGAAGAAGTTACCACCCTTGCAGTTCAACATCAGCCTCTGTGGGCCCAGTCATATGACAGATCCTCAGAACTGTAGTTTCAATCCCTTTGTGTTAGCTTCATTGGTAACCATTGATTTCAGTTCAGGCTTTTACACTGGGCTGTGGTCTACAGTGTCTGGTTAGTGCACTCACACCCTGTACAATGATGCTGTTACAGCTGAGAGAAGATATTTAGAAAGGAGGAAGGGGGGATGTCTGGGGGCAATGACTTATTAAATTACATCAGCGAGAATTGCCATAATAATATGACTGCCTTCTGATTTGGGTTAATGCTTCGGTCAGCCTTAATAGAGTGCAGATACTTGGCTGATATTTTGTCCTGTCACACCTGAGTGCAGGAGAAATACCTCTAGTTTCATACACGTAATGCTTGCTTTTGTACTGTATTAAAGAGTCAATGTCTTGTCACTGGTACAGATATATGAAATGATGCTGGTGCGCCATGGTTTCATGATTGTTGGAGATCCTTTGAGTGGGAAGACCTGTGCATACAAAGTGCTAGCTGGAGCCCTTGGCGATTTGTGCGCAGGTAACATTGTTCAGCCACAAACTTCTCACTAAATGAAGTTAATTCTATGACTAATGTTTTTCCTTTGCAGAGATATGCTCAGGTTGTTAATTGTCTTATATTCTGTTTTCTCAACTAGAAGGTTTCTATTCATTGAACTATTTTTGTCTGGTATATTTGTCTGGAATTATTTTTGCCTGCATTTACGGGAATAGTAAAACATATTAATTTGTTTATGCTTCTATGAATTTTGTTAAGCATTGTATTTGTGCATAATATTCTTGAAAAAACTAGCTCTGATAGGGGGATTGTAAGTAGCTCCCATAAACATATAAAATCTATTCTGCTCTGCTTTTTTCTTTTTTTCATGTGCTTTTGCACATAGGACTCTGTACTTTCCTTGTACAAGTAACAGAAGTTCTTATTTACTGCTACCTCGATGCCAAATGTGTGGGGTTTTTTTTGCCTTGGGCAGCTAAAGTAGGATCCTCAGGAATCTTCTTGTTCTGTACTTCAGTGTAGCGTTCGCTACATATCAAGGTGCCACGCTTAGATCACTGGTCGGCCCGGACCAGGGAAAGAGACAGATAACACACAGTGTGAGCGCCAACTTCCGCCTTTTATTGCACAGTTAATTCCTTTTATACTAACAAGGGGAGGCGGGATTACAGGTACATCACAAGGCTGCGACTAACCCTCTAACTTTCTGTGACATCGCGAGATCTTCCGAATGCCAAACCCTACACTTCAGTTGTTCAATGTTCAATGTTCTTAAGCTCATCTGTTTGTCTTTTTACACAGCAAAATCCATGGATGAATTTGCTGTTGAATACAAAGTTATTAATCCCAAAGCAATTACTATGGGGCAGCTGTATGGCAGTTTTGATCCTGTAAGCCATGAGTGGACAGATGGAGTTCTTGCAAATGCCTTCAGAGAACAAGCATCTTCTACCACAGACGATCGGAAGTGGATTATTTTTGATGGTCCAGTGGATGCAGTTTGGATAGAGAACATGAACACTGTGCTGGATGATAATAAAAAGGTAGCCTAACTTTTGCCAGTAACCTTGTCCTTGAATATACGTACTTTATTTTAGTAGTAGCAATATTCTTACTATGGTAGTCAAAGGAAGTGTGAGGCTGAGAAAAAGCTGATGTGCTTAAAAGCATTGCTTTTCCCCACAATTGTATGAGTTGGTTTAGTAGATGATACTAAGCTATAACTTCTCCCTAGAAGCCTTGTCTTGCTCCTACTTTATTGAAATGAGGTTGCTCGGTGAGGCTTTTTTATTGACCCTTTTAGGAAACTGAAATATGTAAACTCAGTTCTGTAACTGAAAACTGAACTTGCTTAAATTACTTAGTGAATAAATTAACTAAAAAAAAGCTGCAGGTCATAACTGCTTTTCCTTGCAGAATTATTTAAAGTTAGAGCATTGTTCTCTGTGTCACTGCAAGCCATTACGGTAACACATGGAAAAGTTGAGATGAGGCCAGAAAATAAGAGTTATGGGAACATGAATGAGTGAATGAGGAGTGACACTAAGTAGAATGTTCAGTGATTTTATGACAGGCATTGCTTTGACTGGATGATCACCACTGACATGACTAGATCATGTTTACATGATGCTTTTCTTCTAGTTATGCTTAATGAGTGGTGAAATAATACAGATGAATTCAAAAATGAGTTTAATCTTTGAGCCAGCAGACTTAGAGGAGGCATCTCCAGCAACTGTCAGCAGGTAATGTGAAAGCATTCAAACTTGGAACTGTCCCACCTTGGACATCGATTCCTGTACCATAGTTGTTTGTTCTTCCCAGGTGTGGTATGATCTATATGGACCCACAACAGTTAGGTTGGAAGCCACTGAAGGATTCCTACATGAATACACTGCCTCCAAACCTGCAGGAAGAACACCGAGAGCTGGTGCGAGACTTAATTTTTTTATATAGCTCTAATTTAGAAGATTAACTTTAAGGTGATGTTCACAGTTTGCCAACTTGAAGGCAGGAATGCAGAATCAAACTTTTTGAAGTACTTTCATGATTTAGAGGGTCCCAGATCTCCTAGAGGCTGTTGTAAATTAGTTTGTAACAATTAATGTCAAATGTTGTTGCAAGGAAAGTGCATGAGAGCTGGAGATGCTGTGAGTACTAGAAATGGAATGTGGGAAATACTGAAAGACTCAAAATGTTTTGAACTCATCCTTCTTCTGTCTAAGACATCCAGAGTTTAGCATGAGAAATGCTCTGTTGCAGAAGCAACTTGTGTTCACTATCAGGTAATGGTGGTGTGACTTTGTGATCACTTAAGTACTGCCTCACACAGGTCCTTTCCTGATCCTCCCTCTGCAGACTTGGAGAATTTCTGATGCCTTATGTTTTATTGAGAGAGAATTGAGGGACAGTGGGAAATGTGGCAACTCCTGTATAGTTTTAAAGCCATTTCCTTTTCTCCTGGCAGGTCAATGACATGTTTATGTGGCTAGTCCAGCCCTGTTTAGATTTTATTCACCTTCATTGCAAAGCCATTGTACAAACATCATCTATTCATCTGAGTTACAGCTTGATGAAACTCTTTACTTGTTTGCTTGGTAAGTACCCTAAGCCTTATTCTTTTTATTTCAATTTTTCTTGTTTTCCTGCTGAGTCTCATAACAAGATGCATGTTATCAGATGCAAGGAAATACCAAAGAAATTCCTTTACTGTTGAGATCCTACAACACAAGCCCTTTCTCACTGACCAGTATTAATAATAGTGCTTTGACTAGCATACAGAGCTTTCGTATTTGGACACTGGTGTCATTACAAAACTGAACATGATCTTGTAAGTCCATACTTTTGCTTGCTGTTTGCTAGCATCTGAAGAAAAGAATTAGGACCTTTTGTAAATATTTTTGTCTCAATTATTTTTATTTGTAAACAGTATTTTACACAGACAAGATTCTCACTCTGTAGATTTGGCTTTGTTCCACTGAAGACAATGCTCCAAGTTTGTGTCGGAATACTTTTGCAAAAATGCATTTTGAATTGGGATTTATGGTTAATACTGGAATTTAACTAAAATTCAAAATATGTGTTTTAGATGAAATAAAACAATCAGAGGAAGAGGAGAAGGAAAGCATGTCTAGTCAGCAAATCATCTTGTGGCTGCAGGGGCTTTTCCTTTTTGCTTTGGTTTGGACAGTTGGTGGGATCATCGATGCAGATAGCAGAAAGAAATTTGATTTGTTTTACCGCAACTTGCTACTGGGAATGAATGATGAACACCCACGCCCTAAAAGTGTGAAACTTACCAGAAACAATATCTTCCCAGAAAAAGGTGCTTCTTCATAACTGTACTTGCCTGGCCTTTTATAAAGCAATAAGAAAAGTCAGCGCTGTAGGGGAGAATAGAGTGCTTGGCAGGTGTTAAGTCTGCAGCAGAGCCACCATCTGCCAAGCCTTGGGTTGCACAGTTGGGTTCTCTTTCCTGGCTCTTTTAACCAGGAGTAGCATATGCCTCATTTTGTACTCAAACCATGTACCTGAATCTGACCTAAAATAATTTTGTGATGATAATGGCAGTAGCGGGGGAAGGGTATCTTGTGTACTAGAAAGCCTTCATGATCTCACAGTGTTGGACGTCTCACACTAAAATGATTGAAGTTTATTTTTATTCTTTAATCAGTGGGCTTTCCTATGTTGTGTTTTTCAATTAACAGGGAGTGTTTATGACTTCTATTTTTACAAGCATGGCAGTGGGCAGTGGAACATGTGGATGGAGTACATCACAAAAGAAGAACAAGTTATCTCTCCAGGGGCTAAGGTTCACATTGATATCTTTCATTATAGAAAATAATTATTTGACAAAATCATTTAGAGGTATAAGTCAACTATGTTAGCTAGCTTTGATTCTACTATATCAGGCTGTTTAATGTTTGATCTGCAACATTTTGTTAATCTCTGTAGGCTCCTTTTCATGCTTATGTCTTGATTCTGGTACCATCAGTATTGAAAGTTTGGCACTGCAGGTGAACATGGAGACCTGAGGTTGGCTGATGGTTAAAATTTTGGTTCTGCTTTTGTCTCTGTAATAGCATTTGATGTTGGAGAAATCACAGTAGGAAAAAGACAAAGCCTGAATTTTCATTCCTTCTTTTTTGTTTTCTGTGGTTGATATCGTGATTTAGTATGAGCTAATCAGAGAAAGCAATTGAAGAGACTTACTACTTCTTTGGGATATGGAGAGCAGTACTGAGAGTCCTGGATCCCCTCCATTTCCAAATAGGGTCACTCACATTTTGATGCCAGCTGTGAACTCAAGGGAAGTGTAGCACAGCAGAGATCTCCAAAAAGTACCTATTCTTCTGATGAAATTTCAGGATAAATGAAGCGATATTTGTTCAGCTTTTCATTCCATTGTAGTTGCGACTGTCTTCCCTATTAAGTACATGAGAGATGTAAGATTACATTTCATTCTGCTGTCTAAAATTGCTAATGATAAGTGGAAGATGAGGAAGAGAAAAAAATTTCGATAGCACTTTTCCTTTCCCTTTGCACAGTAGAGGAACAGAATTAAGTCATACTTAACCCTGCAGTTCTCCTTTCAGGCTTTATATAGTGTCCATGAACCATAATATAGATAATACCAGTTGTGCTATTTACTGTGTAAACACTGAACAAGAAGTGGGGCCAAATGATCTACCAGAACTTTGTTATAGCCTAAGTTTTCAGAGAAAAGAATTTTTAAAAAATGCATTTGTCCTATAGGCTTCCTGTAGTTGCTTGCAAATATTCATGTTGATTAAGGTATTGGATGTTTGTTTTTCATGTGCCATTTTACTTTCCTGTGTAACAGGTATCTGAGCTGATCATTCCAACAATGGAAACTGCCAGACAAATGTTTTTTCTTAAAACATATGTGGAGCATGATGTCCCTTTGCTTTTTGTGGGTCCCACTGGCACGGGAAAATCAGCTATAACAAACAATTTTCTACTACAACTTCCAAAGCAAAAATACATCCCAAGTTTCATCAACTTCTCTGCAAGAACTTCTGCTAACCAAACCCAGGATATTATTCTGTCCAAGCTGGATAGAAGAAGAAAAGGATTATTTGGACCTCCTTTGGGGAAAAAAGCTATAATATTTGTGGGTAAGACAGCTTTTTTCAGGGTTTTTATATCATTTTAATTCTGGCTTTAGGCAAAGGAAGTGATTCACTGAGACTGATAATTTTGGATTGCCTCAGTGCTCTTTGGCTTTTTTCAGGCATCCAAAGAAGGATTAGCACTGCCCCCTGCTGAAAGGTTTCTAACTGTTTAAGTGGTGGTTGTCTTCAGAATAGTTCATAGTGTTGCAGTGTGACACGAAATAAAATAAACCAAAATCACCAACCACACTAAGTTAAACCATCACCTATAAATATGCCTGCGAAGTATAATGTCATTTGATTCTGGTTAGTTTAATGGGAAGCAAGACTAGCAAGACACAACTTTTTTCTACCTCTAGTTCAAGTTATTTTTTCTTCTGAGCTTTGAAAGAAAACTGTAATTCCTAAACACTGAGGTTTTTTTATTCAATGTCTATGTTCTCCATAGATGACCTAAACATGCCTGCAAAGGAAGTGTATGGAGCCCAGCCACCTATAGAGCTTCTCAGACAATGGATTGATCATGGTCACTGGTATGACAAGAAAGATACATCCAAGATTAATATCATAGATGTGCTGCTTGTTTCAGCTATGGTTCCACCTGGGGGAGGCAGGAATGATATTACAGGTAGAAAATACATTACTATGGCAAGTAGTTATCTAATTGAGTGAAGTTAAAAGACAGGTTCAGTTTTGCTGATGACAAATTCTACATTTATCTATTACTTGTAAACCTACAGATATATTCACTGGCTGGGTCATTCCAAATAGGAGTATGTATGCTTGAGGTCAGATCTATACCTTTTCCAGGAGGAGTTTAATCAAAATTAGAAACACTGTTTTTAATGCTGGTTAAACTATGAATGATGAAAATAATTCTAAAAGTAGAGAACTGGACACTTTTACCATTTTCTATTCTTTGGAAAAGGGAGGGAATACATCTTCTTGCCAAGTCTTTCTGGCAGTTCACTTCTGAAATTGTATCTCTTGCTGCTAAGATAGGCTGCTTGCATTTACTTACAAGCGTGTTGCCTGCAAGTCCATGACTCCTGTCATATCACCATGAAGGAGGTTATATTTTCTAATTAAAAAGTTATGTCGGTAAAAGCCCTAATGTACCTACAGCTATACTGTTATAAGGCACTTATGCTACTTTGCTTCATATAAACACTCTAATACAGGTATAACTGTATGTGCTCTGAGGAGGCTTTATTAAAATAACTATTCTGATACAGCTAAATTTGTAAAATTTACTAGTGTATCGACTGAATCTTTTTAGGTAAAAACTGATAACAAGATACTTGATTTTGTAAAGTTTACTGTGTCATATCACAATCAACAGGGCTAATGTGAGCTGAAATTTAAATTTGGGTAATAGTGGCCTTGTTGTAACGGAGATTCATATTTTTCGTATTAAAAACAGTTATTCTACGTGAAATACTGATATAAAATATAAACCAGTTTATATTTCTTTTGCATCACTATTGGGGCAGAAATTTGCCAGAAACAAAATCATAGAGCTGGAGCCAAATTCAAATGTTGTTGTTTGAGTGACTGTCAATCCTAGAATATGCTAGCTGATAGGTGGAAAAATGTTTGGACTTTCCTAAATCTTTCTGCATCTTTTTGTGTGTATTACAGGACGCTTCACACGGCACTTGAATATTGTATCTATCCGTTCTTTTGATGATGACACATTAACCAAGATTTTTACTGCAGTTGCTGATTGGCACTTTGGCAAAGGCTTTGAGCCTCTGTTTCTAAGGTAATGTGATATATTTCCTGTAACACCTTTGTCATCTTTTCTCCTGTGATTTATCTGCAGAAGTTAAAATTGTATCTCTTTTCCTTCTTAAGGCTGGGTAAAATAATGGTCCAAGCGACAATGGCGATTTATAAAATGGCGGTTGATAATTTTCTCCCAACTCCTTCAAAATCCCACTATGTCTTTAATCTACGGGATTTTTCCAGGGTTATTAAAGGAGTGCTGCTCTGTCCACACACTCATTTGCAAGTAAGTTGTAGTTTAATTATGTTGCTGTAAGAAAGAGCAATGGAAGAAGTAAATTATTTTTTAATACCAGTACGTAAACATCTCAAAATACATGAACTGTGGTTTCAATAGATTGACAAGGTTTAAAATTAGGATAGTCCCTGAATACCTTGCTATATATTTTCTGTCTGTCTCTGAAGGAGAGAGCTGTCATTTTTGTTAATATTCTTTATATGCATTACAGTTGGGCCCAGAGGTCCAAGGCCCATCTGTTAAGGCCTGTACATCAAGTCAGACAGTCCCTTCTCTTGAACTTGCAAACTAAATATACAAAAGAAACAAATGTGGGAAAAGACTTGGTATCTATCTTTTACAAACGGCAAGGTCATCAGTGACCAAGACTGAATAATTTAGCACAGAGTTTGCCTGTTGTCACAAACTACAAATGAATACTGATAGATGTATATGATTTTCATCCATCTACTTTTTTCATCCATTTTCAGTAAAGTGTCAGGTTAAAGAAGTATTAGGAGTTTTATTTCTGTCGGGGAGATGTTTTTGCTACAGAAACAGAACAAAACAGCTACAAGCTATTCAGGGGAAATCTTGGCCAGCAACAGTTTTTGGGCAGGGCTTGGGCTAGAACCCATGAGCCATATCTTTGAAAGATTTATTCTTTACTTTATGTTGGAAGGGTAGGGAGATTTGATACAGTAGAGAAAAATGCTTTTACACAAGAGTCCCAGTTTGTATGGGCAGGAAGGACAAAATGGTACCTAGGTGAGGAAGCTGGTTAAGTTAGCAGATGCTGAGCCATGTGCTGAATGGCTTGGAATGGAAAGATTCCCACTGAGTTTAGTACAAGATATAGCAGGGTCCAGATGGACATTTCTGTCCTTTTGTTTTTAAACAAATCCTGCCTGAGCTGTATTTACCCATTTTCTTGTATTTACCCATTTTCTTATATTTACATTTTCAGGATGGAGATAAACTGATCAGACTTTGGATTCATGAGGTTTACCGAGTTTTCTATGATCGCTTAGTTGATGAGGAGGACAGGAAGGTATTCTTTCAGATGGTACAAGAGACAACATCAAATACCTTCAAGCAGAGCTTTAATAAGGTATTTTTGGGTGCTGGGACCAAGAATGAGACTGATGCATTTTCAGAAATACTTAGTCATTGAGATTACATTAGTATTGGACACATTTTTAATTATTTTGATCAGTGCATTTAAAAAGTATAGATGATCTTCTATTCAGTATTGAGTATTATATATATTCTTAGTCAAGTTAATAGAAATTACTTCATATCAGAATGATTCATAACTTCAAAAGGATTCTGTGTTAGTACAGAGGACTATCTGGAATAAATGTGTTACCCAGTATTTATCTGGGCTTTTGTTTAAGTTAGTATTTGGATGAGCCAATAGGAGTAGTGGGTATTTTTCAGAGAAGCGTTTTGGGAATTTGTCCTATGTTTGACAGCAAAATTTCTCTGCGAAGTATGCATATGTGGAAACTTGCATGTCAACCTACAGCACACTCCCCATTTAGGTGTTTTTTGTTTTGTTTTGTTTTGTTTTTTCCAGACTAAGGTAATAAGTAGAATAGCTGGAAAACAGTGCTTCCCACTGTATTATTACTATGTGGACAAGAATGATTATGACTTTAAGGAAAATAATTCTCTAATTATCTGTTGATTCTTGTCTTTTCCCTAGGTACTGAGTCATCTCTCACCTACTGGAAAAATCTCTGATGATAATATTCGCAACCTGTTCTTTGGAGACTATTTGAAGCCCGACAGTAATGTAAAAGTGTACGACGAAATCACAGACTTAAAGCAACTGACAACCGTGATGGAATACTACCTTGAGGAATACAACAATATCAGCAAAGCACCAATGTCTTTAGTCATGTTCAAGTTTGCTATCGAGCATATCTCAAGGATATGCAGGGTATTGAAACAGAATAATGGACATCTGTTGTTGATGGGGGTTGGCGGGAGTGGTCGACAAAGTGCTGCCAAGCTAGCCACCTACATGAATACCTTTGAACTCTTTCAAATTGAAATTACAAAGTCCTATGGAGTCAATGAATGGAAAGAAGATGTTAAACGAGTCATGCTGAAAGCAGGTGTTGGTAACAAAAATGTGTCCTTTTTGTTCTGTGATAATCAAATAAAGGATGAAGCATTTGTGGAAGATATCAACATGCTTTTAAATACTGGTGATGTGCCTAATATCTTTACAACAGAAGAGAAAGCTGAAATTGTTGAGAAAATGCAAGGTGCAGCAAGGATGGAGAACAGGAAAATTGAAGTCACTCCCCTTGCTATGTACAATTTCTTTATTGAAAGGGTGAAGAAAAATTTGCATATTGTCTTAGGTCTGTATACAATGTGTTATTTCTTAGAATGTTTTTTCTTATGCTTAGTTTTTTATGCTTCCTAACTGCAAACAAACTTAAGTAACAATTGTTTTTTGTTTGTTTGGTTGTTTTTTTTCCCTAGCCATAAGTCCTATTGGAGATGCATTTCGGAATCGATTACGGATGTTCCCTTCACTGATAAACTGCTGCACCATTGATTGGTTCCAAACCTGGCCTACAGATGCTTTGGAAATGGTTGCTAACAAGTTTTTAGAGGATGTTGAACTCGAAGATGACATTAGAAAAGAGTATGAGTTTATCTGTCGAGAAACATATGAAGCAGATGTTCATTTCCCTCCCCTTCACAACCCCAATGTACTTGATCAGGAAACTGTCCTTATAAATGAACAAAGCTAAGCCAACTCTGGGATTTCAGTGCAAGTCAAAGATACCTAGATATATGTACCTGATGTTTCTGAAAATCAGGCCACTCTTTGAAAGGAGTCTAAAATATTTCTTATAATGGGGAAAAAAAAAATTCTGCCTTCACTAACACTAATATAATTTTATAAGCTTAGAGTAATTTCCTCATAATTAACATAAAGACAGATTGTATTTTCATAGTAATGTGGAAAAATTTTCTCTAGGGTTGTGTCAATGTGCAAATATTTCCAAGAAAGTGTGAGAGAGCTCTCCATCAGCTATTACACTATACTGCGAAGACACAACTATGTGACACCAACTTCATACCTAGAATTGATTCTTACCTTTAAGACTCTGCTGAATAGCAAAAGGCAAGAAGTTGACATGATGAGAACTCGTTATCTTATGGGACTTCAAAAACTTGACTTTGCATCTTCACAAGTAAGTTTCAGATGAAAACACTGAATATGTGCCATATGCATACTTTACTATGGGGTCTGTATAAGCTGATTAAAACTTATAAAAATAAAACTTATTAAATTCCCTCTTCACTATATTCATGATGCTATTGATAATTTTCTACAGAAAGCCAGCAGGAAAAGTTAGTCATTTTAAGAAATTGTGGTATGTAAGTTGAGATTATAGCACTTAATAGAAAGCTAAATGAAATTGATGGTATTCATTAAATGTTGAAGGAATAAACCTTACAAATCTCATTATTTTCTTAAAACCTTATATGGAGAATCCATGCCTCAGCATCCTAGTACCTATTACCCCTCTCAAAATAGGGGAGAAGTTGAAGAATGTTGTAAGACAATAATAAAAGTTAATTCCTGAGTAGTTTCCCAGTAGGAAATTGATCAGGTTCCAGGTAAACAACCCCCTTTTTCAACCCATGTGATCTGGGGATTGATCTTTCCAAGATGCAAAGTAAAGGGGCTTCCAGATACTTGCTGGATGGAGAAGAACATCCAGTTTGCAGCTGTTGCTAATTCTGTGTTTCCTTCCAAGTTTCTTTTGGCTTTTGTTTTCCACCTGTGCAATAAAGGATTGTTTGGGGTTCCATAAACTGAAACTGACTGTGAGGAAAAAATGCAATTAATCAATTTATTTCTCATTATTGAAATTAAGTGGATCATAAAAAAGTAAGTGTATTGCATAGATAATAAAATCTTCTTAAAAAATCTATTCAGTTAAATAAAACAGCTCTTAGTAAAAACAGGCTAGAGAACTATTTTAATAATTATTTAGATCAAATGTCCCTTTTTAGATTGTATTAATATAGTGTCTTCTGATCTTTCTTCCTAAGATACCAAGATGAGAAATGCATGCAATGTTTACACAATTTTTTTCTTGATTTCCTGTTACGTTCATCAGGTTGCAGAGATGCAGAAAGAACTGACTGCCCTTCAGCCTGAACTGATTCAAACTTCTGCAGAAACAGACAAAATGATGATCCAGATTGAAAAGGAAACAACTGAAGTAGATGCAAAGAAAGAACTAGTGTTGGCAGATGAAGAAGAGGCTAATGAAGCAGCAGCTGTTGCTAAAGCTATTAAGGTAGTGTACAGGGGCTTGAGCCTGGAGCATGATGGGTTCGAAGTCTTTCCAAGTAAATGGGAGTTGTGATGATGTGTTAATGGGATGATCCAAGCTCTTAAAGTAACAAAGTTGCAAGAGATGATGAATGACATGTTCCTAATATAAACAAGGTAAATTTTGGCTGTTTGGAGTATGACTGTATCTCACAGTGCTGCATAGCTTCCCTTTCTAGTTCATATCCCAAAAGCCGTATAGTTCTTATTTCTGTACTAATATATTCTCCTTCTCAACAGATTGAGTAATGAGGTTATACTGTTTCCAGGCCCAAAGACAGTTCGTTTAGAGTTAGCTGAGGTAATCTGGCATAGTGCTGCTTGGAGCCCTATTAGGCATAACCTAAGAGATACTGCCATAGCCAGACATCTGTAGTGCAGAATTTCCTGTGGGAAGCTGCAGGATTCCTCAATATTTTTTTGTAACTAGTTGGAAATGTCAGTGATAGATAAGGTAATTACTGAGATCTGAGTACATGGTAAAGAATGTAAGCTACACAGTATATATTTTTTACCTGATCACCACTGTGAGATTTAACTAAGAACAACTGTATCTAACCTGTATTTTAATTCTCCTTGTCAGACCAGAGAGACTTTGATCTTGAAGGCTTCTCTGGCTTTTTCAGCTATCAGTTCAGTTTATGGAAGTTACTAATTTCTCTAAAAATCTTCCCTCTTTAAACTGCGCAGACAAATTGTGAAAGTAGTTTTCTCTCCAAGAGACACAATGTTGTGAAGAGTCTTTTTATTAGGTACTTACAAGCAAAGAAGGTTCTCTGAGGCTGTGCAGTAGTGGGGTAATCAGGTTGCGGACCTGGTATTTTATGAAGGTTTACAGGCTTCTGCCTAATGTCTTAACAGGATGAATGTGAAGGAGACCTTGCTGAGGCCATGCCAGCTTTGGAGGCAGCACTTGCAGCTCTTGATACCCTGAATCCTTCAGACATCTCTCTTGTGAAATCCATGCAGAATCCACCTGGTCCTGTTAAGCTCGTCATGGAGAGTATCTGTGTCATGAAGGGGACTAAACCAGAGAGAAAGCCTGATCCAAGTGGCAGTGGTAATGCAGTATTTGTTATCCCTGCCCTAGGAATGCTTGAGGTGCTGCTGAAGTGCTTCTGGCGTGAATGCAGCTATGTGCGCTAAAAGTGTGTTTTGCTAGCAATGACTTAAAACTACACTGAATAGCTAAGAGCTGCTTTTGCCATTGTAACATACTGCCCTTGCTTGACGCTGTTGTACAAGCTTTGTAAATATGATCCCAGTCATCAGCACAAAGTCATCTCTTCAACTTGCTTTGACCCAATCTTGAGATTTTCATTGCCTTGAGGAACTCTGGGAGCTGCAGTGTGCTGTGCACCATTCACCTGTATTTCCCCCTCTAAACCTTGCTACCAAACTTTATCAGTTATGCTGGGAGACAGAATTCTAGCTATACCCTTGCCGTAGGTAATTACTCTAACAAGCTCTTTTTGTGTGGTTTATGTTGTTATTGTGGGATTGCACAGGATTTGTGAGGTAGGAGAGGAAAGAGACCTTCTTCTTTCACTTTTCTTCTACCTTATGCCCCCACAGTCCAACCCTTCATACTTGAAAATAAGTATTCTATAAATATCTTTCATCCAAAACTGTCTTATCTACATTAGGAAGGAATGCTTTTACATAGTTACTGATTTATCTGATAAACTATGCTAAGAAAGACTGTATAGTAATTTGTTTCCCTTATTTTGCTTGGTTTATTTAGAATTATTATGTAATTAAAAATTATGACATGTTAGTGATGCTGAAGTTCCTGTCTGGATTTCTTTAGGTAACGATTTTCCCAAACTAGTTAACAGTGGTTGCATAGTAAAATTCTGTCGCAAAATCATTGATGTTAATTCTTTATATAATGTTTAAGTATGTTTTTCAGTTTGAACATGCATGTTTTAAGCCTGATTTTAGTATTATTTGCAACATAGGTAAAATGGTAGAAGACTACTGGGGGCCATCTAGAAAAATTCTTGGAGATCTGAAATTCCTTGAGAGCTTAAAGGCATATGACAAGGATAATATTCCTCCTGCTATAGTGAAGAGAATTAGAGAGAGGTTTATTGATCATCCAGATTTTCAGCCATCTGTCATAAAAAACGTCTCATCTGCCTGTGAAGGACTGTGCAAATGGGTGCGAGCCATGGAGGTATATGATCGTGTTGCAAAAGTGGTTGCCCCAAAGCGCGAACGTTTGAGAGCTGCAGAAGGATTACTGGACGTTCAAATGCAGAAGCTAAAAACAAAACAAGCAGAACTTAAGGAGGTAGTTGATCGCCTCCAAGCTTTGAATGATGAGTTTGACAACATGAATGACCGGAAGAAAGAATTAGAAAATAATATTGAACTTTGTTCACAAAAGCTTGTGAGAGCTGAACAGCTAATTAATGGTCTTGGTGGAGAGAAGGATAGGTGGACAGAAGCTGCACGATTGTTAGGAATTCGGTACGTAGACCTTATAGGAGATGTGTTACTATCATCAGGAACTATCACTTATTTGGGAGCCTTTACTGTTGATTACCGCTTAAAATGTCAAAAGCAATGGCAGGTCCTGTGCAATGAAAAGAACATACCATGCTCCAGTGATTTTAGCTTAAGTAATACGTTAGGGGATCCAGTCAAAATCCGTGCATGGCAGATTGCTGGATTGCCTGTTGATTCTTTTTCCATTGACAATGGCATAATTGTTTCTAACTCAAGAAGATGGGCTTTAATGATAGATCCTCAAAGGCAAGCTAATAAGTGGATAAAAAATATGGAGAAAACTAACAGGCTGTCAGTTATCAAATTATCTGACACACATTATGTGAGGACATTAGAAAATGCTATTCAGCTTGGAACACCAGTCTTGCTAGAAAATATTGGTGAAGAACTAGATGCTTTCATAGAACCCATTTTATTAAAGCTAACGTTCAAACAACAAGGAGTAGAATACATGAAATTAGGGGAAAATATAATTGAATATTCAAGAGATTTCAGGTTTTACATAACAACCCACTTAAGAAATCCCCATTATCTTCCTGAAGTGGCTGTGAAAGTTTGTCTACTCAACTTCATGATTACACCTTTGGGTCTTCAGGACCAACTTCTTGGAATTGTAGCTGCAGAAGAAAAGCCTGAGCTAGAAGCAAAGAAAAATAAACTGATTATAGAAAGCACAGCCAACAAAAAACAACTAAAGGAAATAGAAGATAAAATCCTGGAGATCCTTTCCAGTTCAGAAGGAAACATCTTAGAAGATGAAACAGCAATTAATGTTTTGTCGTCATCCAAAGACTTATCTGAAGAAATCTCTGAAAAGCAAAAAATTTCCTCTGTAACTGAGATGCAGATAGATTCTACTCGAATGGGGTATAAGCCAGTTGCTATTCATTCAGCTGTTGTCTTCTTCTGCATCTCTGATCTGGCAAACATTGAACCTATGTACCAATATTCATTGATTTGGTTCATTAACTTGTATGTTCAATCTATTGCTAAAAGCAAAAAGAGTGAAGATCTAGAAGAGAGAATTAAAAATATAACCAATCATTTCACAATAAGCATCTATAATAATGTCTGTTGTTCACTGTTTGAAAAGGATAAGTTGTTATTCTCCTTCCTTCTGACAGTAGGCATTATGAAGGGAAAAGACCAAATAGACGATGAGGTTTGGCGTTTCCTACTGACAGGAGGTGTTGCTCTTGATAATCCTCACCCCAATCCAGCTCCAGATTGGCTACCTGACAAATCGTGGGCAGAGCTCGTACGTGCATCTAGTCTGACAAACCTCCAGGGACTAATGGAACATGTAAGAGAGAATTTTTCAAAGTGGAAACTAATATATGACTCTGTGAGACCCCATGAAGAAGCTTTCCCAGATGCATGGAGCACACTGATTGGGTTAGATCGCATGGTTATTCTCAGATGTTTGAGACCTGACAAAATTATTCCAGCAGTGCAGGAGTTCATTGTGGAAAATATGGGAAGAACATTTATTGAACCACCGACTTTTGATCTTGGAAGAAGTTACAGTGATTCAAATTGTTGTGTCCCTTTGATTTTTGTATTATCACCAGGTGCTGATCCGATGGCAGGTGAGATTGGTATTAAAAAAATCTTTTTTTATCTGGTTAAAGGTCACTGAGTGTGACTAAGCTGATAACAGTGTAAGCCCCTTCATTGGATCTTTAAAGTATCTTTAAAGTACAATACAGTGATGATGCAATATCAAACATTTGCATCTGCCTATATATAAACAATTAGATTAAAATGCTAAAGGGTGGAATGAATGTAGTCGTGATGAAATGTCTAGGTGTCTGAGCAGCAATTTAGGGATCTAAGAACTTGTAACATCCAGACCGGTTTATAATTCATGCTTGCATTACAATTATTTCAGTGGGTGCTTGGGACTTGCCCCAGTCTTTGTTGCAACCCCTCCTCTAGAAGGTTTCCTCCCTCTCAGTTACTAATTAAACGGTGTATATGACCACACTTAAAAACACATCTGTTAAATGTCCTTTAAAAAATAACCACCCAGACTATTTTTAAACCTGGTTTTCTGCCAAAAGAATTGTAATATGGAGCCATACCATAAGGATGTATTTCTAGGAGGATGGTTTTGATGGGAAAGCTGGAGGGTTATTTTTAACCAGATCTAAAGATCCAATTTACAGCTCAACCCCCACAAACAATTGTACCCATGCAACAAAGAGAGTAGAGAGCTGTAGTGCAGGCTGGAACTGAGCACTCAGGGCTAAAGGAGAGGACAGGCATTTAACCTGGCTAGTTCTTGTTCGTTTGTTTTTAGTATTACTTTTTACACCTAAATTTTAGCATATGCCTCAGAAACACAGTGACTGATAGAGCATTTGATACTACTTCTGGGTTGTTGAGGTGGGGTGGGTTTTTTTCAGTTGAGTAAAATATTTGTTGAATTTTGCCCCTTTAATTTTTTGCATTATAAAAATTATGAATATAACATAGATCTACTTTCTAACAGACTGTCTTTGTTTGCATGTGTGAAACTTGCCATCATAGGTTTGCTAAAATTTGCTGATGATGTTGGCATGGGAGGCGCAGGCATTCAAACTGTTTCACTTGGACAGGGCCAGGGTCCAATAGCAGCAAAAATGATTTATCAGGCTATTACTGATGGAACCTGGACAGTGTTACAAAACTGCCATCTTGCAACTAGCTGGATGCCTACTTTGGAAAAAATCTGCGAGGAAGTTATAGTGCCTGAGAATACCAATGATAAGTTCAGGTAGGAGTTTTAATATTTTACTCTTCTTAATGGGAGTATTTCTTGTTTGCTGAAGACACTAATAAAAAGAAATGAAACTTCTTTTGTGTGAAGAAGTATAACATTCATATCATTTATGTGCAGTGATAAAATAAAGATACTTAATTAGGATGTCATCTTTTGCACCTGTCCAATGTAATCTACTTTATGCCTGGATTTTGGAACAAATTTAGATGTTGTTATTATAGTTAAGCAAGTAATAAAACTTAGTCTTCTGCAGATCAATGTTAAGGATTTGTCAATATTGATGATTTTTGGATAATGTGCTCTTTAAAATTCTTTTCAGGTTATGGTTAACTAGTTATCCATCAGAAAAGTTTCCTGTTAGTATCCTCCAGAATGGCATCAAAATGACGAATGAGCCTCCAAAAGGAGTTAGAGTGAACCTTCTTCGATCATACCTTAATGATCCCATCTCCGACCCTGTGTTCTTTAGCAGTTGCAAAAAGCCAGAAATGTGGCAAAAACTGCTGTTTGGCCTTTGCTTTTTTCATGCTATTGTGCAGGAAAGGAGAAACTTTGGCCCACTGGGTAAGGTTGAGATTATTTTACAGGTTGTTTCAAAATGATTAGTAGTTTTGAAATGCATTATTGGAGCCTCTCTGTGAAAAGGCAGTATTGTTGTTAGCAGTATTACAAAAGTGCAGTCTGTATTGCACAGAACATAATAAAGTTTAAAAGCTGTTATTTGCAGGGATTCTAATTCAGGCAAAGCTACTCCTGAAGCTACTAAAAGTATTACCCTGGGGGAGGACTAGAAAGTACCAGTTTTCCAAGTAAATATATTATACAGTAGTTACATTAAATTATAGCTTACTAAATTATTAATTTATTACTATGGTTCTTACCATGAAATCCAGCTCTATTTTAAATTTTCATAATTAAGATGTTTCTTCTTGAATTCTGCTTTTGTTATTTATGTGTATACTTCCTTTTATCAAAGCTAGTGCATTTGTTTACTTGGTATGAAACAAATTTATGTACCTGCAGTGTGTTGTTCATAATAGCAATGAAAATATATGTATCAGTAAGATTTCTGCTTCAGCTTTTTCTATAATCTTGAAATATTTAGAGAACTATGTAGACTTTCTACATAAAATGTAGAAATATATGGAATTATAGATTCCATTTTTATAACTCTATAAAGTTTATGCTCTCCACTGGTGTACATGAAATTCTCAGTCTTCCATTCTGACTGAGGCTGTCTTTGTCATAACAGGTTACTGTTATGAAATGTTATATTTTGACTGAAAGCCACTGTCCTTATTTTAATAGGCAGCTGTTTAAATAAACGCTAGACTGCCAGTATGAAGATACTAGTTTATTGCTTTAAAGTAAAAATATAATTTTTGTAAGTGACAAATAGGTCACTTTCAAAAGCAACATCTACTGCTTAATGTGACCAGCTGTCTGGGAGAAGAAGGATTGTTGCAGCAATAGCCCTATTTTTTTGGTTTGCTCTAGGGATATGGGTTTTCTGAAGGATTCTCTTACCTGGAGTATGCTCCTGTGTGTTTTTTTTAATTATACTGTTACCCTGAATGTCATATATAAACAGCATTAATAGATGGGCAGATTGATTAAAAATTAAAATCAATCAATGAATTAACACTCTTGTTGTCATCGTCTCCAGATAGCAACAGATTAGCTGAAAGTACTGAGCAGGTCTGTATTCTGCTTAAGATAAAAAATAATTTTTCCACAGTGTGTGATGCCAAAATGCCTGTGCTTATGTTTTAATTATATAGAATGATAGTAATAGTGCCTTAGGATACAATATTGTTATCCAGTCATGCTGTCCGTCGTGCAATAATCAGCCTGGTAAATTCCAGGGCTGCTTCTAGGTACTGTCTAGCAGCTGTTACCTTCAGCTCTGTAGTAGCAGTATAGTACCAATACCATCATTTCCAGAGCATGGTCATCAGTACAGTGCACCATTGCCCTGTATATCTTTTCTGAATTGAACAGGTTGGAATATTCCATATGAGTTCAATGAATCTGACCTCAGAATCAGTATGCAACAGATCCAAATGTTTCTGAATGAATATGAAGAAATCCCATTTGAAGCTCTCACATATCTAACAGGTACAAGCAGTCCACCCTCTAACATGTGCTGACTTTGCTAGGCACTTTCAGCTGGTACAGTGATAAACTGATGAGTTCTTGACAAATTGAGTGGATTCCATTCAGGTTTACTTTCTTGGCCTTCCACATACAGACAAGTTGAATCCCAAACCCTCAGATGTAATTGCTGTCTTGGTTCATATATAGCTAGAAACATTACTAATGGTCTAGCAAATCTCCTGGTCTTTGTTTCTTATATGTCAAATAAAAATGTCAATGGCTTCTGTTTCACCTTAACTGATAAATATGATCCTGACACAGTACCATTGTCAGTTTACCAGAGGATGTGATAATACTCATCAGTTTAAAGCAGGAGGTGTTGACCTCTGTAAGTAACTTGGTTGCTGTGGCTATTCACTTCTCTTTCTCCAGAAAGACAGCTGCTTCTTGGCACCTCCTTTGTCACTGTTATAAAGATCATTCCTGATTTTTGCTAATATTATGATTAGCTTTATGAAAAAGAATTTTGGGAGTCAGAATTAAAGTAATAACTGTGAGCTTTTAGCTGTTTTCTGTACTTTGTATCAGTGGAAACCTCCCCTCATTGCTTGCCCATTACTTAAATATCTCCAACCCCTTCTGCACAGGGGTATTGCATATTTGTGATCCCTTGTTTTCTACTGTATACATTATTAATCAGGTTAAGTTTGCATGAAAGGAACAAGACAAGGATCAGCTATATAGCACTGTTCAGATTTTGACAGTTCTAAGAATTCTTATGAGAATTTCAAGCAAAAGAGCTGTCATTTAAAACATCAGATTATTTACTGTGGCATGAGGAGGAGTTTCTCAGACCAGCTCATAGTGTTCCTTAAACCTTTCATCATCAAGACACACAAATTTGGCCCATAGTTCCAAAGGTGTTAAAGTGCCTAATTTCCATTGAATCAGTTGAAAAAAACTTGAAGATCTGGAGCTTCGGAACTTCAACTTGCTGGAGTTATACGTTATTGCAAAACAATTTTTATTTGTTCATTAACTTTCAATTTTTCATCCTGGTTTTCTTTGCCCTTTCCCAGGGGAATGTAACTATGGAGGTAGAGTAACAGATGATAAAGACAGACGTCTTCTCCTGTCCCTTCTTTCCATAGTCTATAGCAAGGATATAGAGCAGGACAAGTATATGCTTGCAGCTGGTGATGACTACTACATACCACCACATGGTCCCTATGAGGTGAGAAAATAATAGATGTAAATTATGTCTGATTTACTGGGAAAAACCTTATCTACACTGTACTTTGATATACTGAATACAACAAATAGAAAATTTAAAAAGTAAGTTCACAAAGCCATGCCAGAATATATCTTATGTATGAAATATGAATCTGGTACTTAATATCTAACACACTCCAATGGAGATGTAGTGATCATCCAATATTCTGATGCTTGTTGACACAAAGAGCCACCCCTATGCATGTTTCCAGTACAGTTCTAGAAAGCCAATAGGAGTCAGGCTTCAGGAATTTACAGGGTACTTTTGCACCCTCTTGGAACCACTTTTGTCTTGGAAGCAGTGATCAGGATGAGGAGTTGGAATGGCAGGTATATACTCAATTTTCATCCCCTTTTTCCCTTCTAACAACTGCACAGATATAACAAATGTGCTCAAATCCCACCTATTTGTGTAGCCTGCAGTTGTAGGGGTGATACATACAGCATCCTACCGTCCTCTATGACTCTTACCAGAGTTCCTTGTATATTTCTAATGTACATTCCTTTCTCTTGCTACTTACATGAGGGTAGTAAGAACAACTCCTCGGTGAGTCTTTGAATCATTCAAAACTTTTATATTTATCTCTGTGGACTAAGTAAGTCAATTCCTTGATGCATTTAACTGGGATCTAATGTGCTTGATTGTAAATGGGAAGGTTCTGTCCAAGTTGGGTTTACTGATAGTTTATGAATATAGCATTGCACGATTTCTAGTATCTAAATGTTTCTTTTACAGTCTTACATTGAATACATAAGAAGTTTACCAATTACAACACACCCTGAAGTGTTTGGACTTCATGAAAATGCAGACATCACTAAGGATAACCAGGAGACTAACCAGCTTTTCCATGGAGTGCTCCTGACTTTGCCTAGAGAAGCAGGAGGAAGTGGCAAGTCCCCTCAGGTAACTGGGGAAGAAAGATCAACTTGCACTCTGGAAAGGTGCCCTTTCCTGTCATGTCCTAGGTCTCAGAGTAATCCAACACCTCTCATCACATGACTGTGGCATTGGGAGTAGATGTGAACGTTCCTGTAGAGAAGCAGACAGATTTGTCGTGGAAGAACCTTTAAAGATGGAAGATACCCTAATGACTTTGAATTTAGTAGAACATGCAGTTTGAATAAGAATGTTTCTTTCATGTTTTAAAATAACAGGAAGTGCTTCATTTCAGTCATGAATTCTAGTTAGAGCACAGTTAACAATCACAATTGGTAAAGCACCTCACATCACATCCATCTCTAGGCAATTTTAAAGTATGACATTTAATTCCAGTCTATAAATTCCAATGATGGAGGTTCACGCACTGGCCTGACTTCATCCAGCAGTGGTTGTATGACCAACCATCCCTGCCATTCTCACTGGGGGACAGACTCCAGAGTGCCAGGAGATTCTATCAAGTCATTCAGCCATCAGGCAAGTGACATAAGCCCATTAGAGGCAAAAGTTGTCTTCTTGGTGAAGCCTGTGCTATAATGGCACTTCGAGACTGTTATTACTTATTGAATGCTTGGGTTTTGAGATGCAATTTTTTGCTTTCCCTTGGCTGCTTCAGTTTCTACAGTCCCAAACATGTAACTGTGTTTGTGACTTGTGTGGCATAAAGAAAGGGGGCAGTTTGGCAGAATAGAATCACTTGCACATGGACCTCACTGTCATCTACCCCTCCATGGAACCTAGTTGTGAAGATGCTGGGAATTTCTTTCCTTCATCCTGTACTCAGGCCAAATCCATGCCCCTTTGAGACACAGATAAATGACCTTTCAAGCCTCTCAGATTTGACTTCCTATATTTTATACACAAGTGGATTCTTGAAAAGTGGAATCAATGGAGCCTCATTTCCTGTGGGGTTGTCTAGTGATCATATTCTCTGACGTCTAATATGCTGTAAGTATAGCTTCTCTCGTGGCTGGGGTATTCATATGGTGTTCCCATCATTTTCCCCATGCTGCATGCTTTGTCTTTTCCTTCACTGTGGCAGTAGCAGGATTATGCTTCTCTGCCCTGCAGCCTGTTTCCTTAGAAGCTGCCTAAAACCTTTTTGCAAATTAAACCGAAATTACTAACAAATTTAAAATTATTGAGAAGGGAAAAGGAGCAAGCAGGCACATGCAGAGACAGACAGGATGATGCACAAAGAGAGGAGGAACATGTAAGCACTATTTCTTTAGGAAAATGGACTAAAATACTTATGTGGTTATACAGAAAAAAATACAAAATCTATAGTGTTTTATGGAATTTATTGAATAAAAATAGGTGAAAAAAAGGGAAATTCCTCATTCATTGCAAACTTGTGATTTCAGGAAACTGTTGAAGATTTGGCGCAGGACATCCTGTCCAAATTACCAAGTGACTTTGATGTTAAAGAGGTTATGAAGACATACCCACTACTTTATGAAGAGTCCATGAATACAGTTCTTAGGCAAGAACTAATTCGATTTAACAGGTACGGCTCAGTGTTTCATGTAGCGCTACTAATACTGAAATATGCTTGTGTGCATCAGTGCTAGCAACTCACAAGCCTTAAACAGTTATAAGCCTTTTACAATACATTGTTCTTAACATGATAGATTCTGCTTTGGATGAACCTTTTAAAAAGACTTGAAAGCTGCAGCTGACTACCTGAATATAGAAATAGTACCTATATTCTTGGAGTATGAACTTAAATCAGATTAGAGTTTGTTGTGTTGATGTAGGGCAGCCTACTTTATTTTTTTTAAGTCATACCCAGGCCCCAATATTAACAGCACACTATGTTAATTAGTGTTACATTCTTTAAAGCTCTTGTCACTTGATTTCCCTTGTCTAGAATGGGAATTTTCACTACCTTTCGTTTCTCTGTATGTGTTTTTTCTTTGTTTGCTTTTCCAAAGTTAAGTAAGAGTTTTGATAACTACAGGTGAGATAAGGAATTTCTGACAGGACATTTACCAGCTTTGATTGGCCCTCCGTTCAAGTTGGACTTGCATGTCTTTAGCCAGATAGTAAGAAGTAAATAATGAGATGACAATTTCTTTGTTTTATCTGAAGGCTTACTGAAGTTGTTCAAAGCAGCCTCATTGATTTAGGCAAAGCCATTAAAGGCCAAGTATTGATGTCATCTGAACTTGAAGATGTTTTCAACAGCATACTAATGGGAAAAGTACCATCAATGTGGGCTGCCAAATCCTATCCATCACTGAAGCCACTGGGAAGTTATGTGTCTGATCTCCTCTGTCGTTTGGCCTTCTTCCAGGTATGCTAAACTGATTCTGACAGGTCTACAGACTCAGTAGTTGAAAGCTGAATGGGTAAAATGTGTATCAGTGTTGTCCTCACTCTGCAGTACCCTTATAGCTCTGGATTGTGAACTACTTGCACATACTCATGACCAAATATACACTGCATTAACAGCACTGGAATTAGCTGGGCAATTGCTCAGCAGGGTGAGTTGGAAGTATAATCCTTTGGTGCTAATCCAGTGCTGCATTTGGTAGTTTCCATTCTTCTATTTCTAGAAGATGCATTTTACTTTGCATTACTTTACTTGATGTCTTAATGGCTTCCCTGCTCAAGGGACACTGAAGCAGGTGTGAGAATGCTTTAGAAACAGTGTATAACAGGTACTTTTAAATATTATATATGTGACATATGACTGTAAATCTCTTTCAAGTTTAATAAAAACTTACACTACTTCCACACGCTTTTTGAACAAGCTATTTTATTCTTTACTCACCCTTCCATTATTTCCCTTGCATTCTTAGCGCTCTCTTTTAATTACTTAAAATTTCAGATGTACCTTAAATAGCTGAGGTACTGAGATGTAGTGAAACTCCATACAAGTCAGGGGAGGAGAAAGCTAGAAAAAACATCTGAAAGATTTGTATAAGCAGCAGAGTTTCCTGTTTGCTGAATCAGAGTACCATATGGGCTTCTTTTGACTCCACGTTGCTTAGAGTAGTGTGGGGACATTCTGCGCTTGCCTTGTTTTTTCTACTGCCTTTGTGATATCCAACAAAGATAGTGGCCCAAGATCTTGTCTGGCATCTTTGTACTGGAATTGTTTCCTCTACTAGGATCTGATGTATTGGCTGTAGCGAGTGCCCTCACAGTGATCACTGAAGATACTATGTAAGAAAATTTGGCCTTTTTTCATGTGTTTACAAGACTGTAAAAGATGGTAGATAGATAAAAGTGTCCAAATTCAATCATTTTTCTTTTTTTTTTTTTTTTTGCTGGCTAGTATCTAGACTTAACAAAATATGCTAATGTTACTCCCTGAAATTTCTTTCTCAGTAGCACTGAGTTCTGGTTGTTTCAGAATGAGTGATTATTTTTGTTGTCATCATAAATAACTGACTTCTGTGATTTGTTGTCTCTGAAAAATATAGAACTAATGGTTGTATCCAGAGGGTCCCATCAAGGTTTAGATCTCATTGTGCTGTTTGACTGTATCTGAAAAGACATCCCTTTTCTAGTGAATTGGCACAGCAAAGCCACAAATGTATTTATTCTTACATTTGTTTTTTCTCTCCATATTCAGGATTGGGTCATCAACGGGCCACCTACAGTCTTTTGGCTTTCAGGATTCTTCTTCACTCAGTCTTTTTTGACTGGTGTTTTACAAAACTATGCCAGAAAATACACCATCCCAATTGATCATATTGGATTTGAATTTGAGGTAAGACAATGCAGAGGAATTTTCTTTTTCTTGAACAGCTCGAAACATGTTCTGGGGCAGCAAGGAATAGTTTTCAAATGAAAAGAAATTTTATTTCAAGGAGCAATTTCAGACTATCACTTGTAGGATTTAATATACTCCAGATAAAAATAAAATCAAGCAATGGTTTACTCATTCTAGGTGATGAAACAGGAGCACACAATGGACAAAATGCCAGAAGATGGGGCTTATGTGAGAGGCCTTTTTTTGGAAGGTGCACGATGGGATAGAGAATCCTTGGTAATTGGAGAATCACTTCCAAAAATCCTTTATGATTCTTTGCCCATAATTTGGCTGAAACCTGGAGAAAGTTCCACATTTCTTCATATGAACATCTATTCATGCCCTGTATACAAGACAAGTGCAAGAAGAGGTGTCTTATCCACTACTGGCCACTCAACCAACTATGTGCTTTCAATTGAACTCCCTTCAGACAAGCCCCAGAAACACTGGATAAATCGAGGTGTGGCAGCACTATGCCAGTTAGATGACTGACAGTATGCAAGTCAAAACACTCGCATTTTGTTATTAAAAGATATATTTTACTCCCCAATGGCTGCGATTTTTTTTTTTTTTTTTGATACTGGGATTTCCTGCTGACTTCAAAGCAGCTCCCAAATTCCTTTGGTTTTTAGCCATTATCAACCACTGAGCAAGAGTGAGTGAAAATAGAACACTATAAACAGAAACTTATTTCAAAGGCCTGGGCTTTATCTTGTAGTAGATCAGAATGAACAGAACTCCCATCAAACTGTGTGCCACCCACATCATTACAAATCTTGTGAAATCCTAATATTACCACCTAGCTGCTATCATAGGGCTTTTTTTTCTTTTTAATGAAATTGGGCCTAAAGAGTTTTGCTGCTGATTTTAATGGGAATCTAATCCACAACTCTTGCAAATAAGACTCTGTGGATTTGCCTACCACTTCTGTGTCCCAGGAGTATGTATGGCAAAAAGGGAGGAGATGAGAATAGTGTGTTGTCAACTTGTAAAACCAATCCTCAGCTAGAATGAACTGCCAGAGCTGTATTTTAAAACTATAGTAACTGACACTTGTTGAAGATGTGCCTCAGAATTTCTGTGGAAACCTTCTGGACAGCACATGCATTGGGAGCCTGTCATTTCGCAGAGCAGTATGCTTGTCTCATATTTTTTTAAACTTTTTTTTATTTCAGTATTATTTACCTACATATCCCAGGTGCCTGATAAATGGACCTGTTTCCTTTCTCCCATAGTCTCATTTTACTTCCTCGTCTTGCCCTCTTGCATGTTGGACTAATAACCACCTGAAATTTTGTACTTGTTTAAGCCCTTTCATCAGAGAAGCCCAAAGTAGCTTGCAAACATTAATTAAAAATAAAATAGCCTGAACATCTTCAAAGAGCTGTGCAGTCATTAACTAATCCCCACAGCATGCGAAGAAGGTACTAAAGATGCATCATTAGACTTGTTGTGTACACAGTACAAGAGAAGCTCAAAGATCAAGGCAAACATTTAAAAAAAAACCCCACTGCATAAACATCCACTAATTTGGGGTCTTGTATTATTTTTTTTTTGTTGCCCAAATTGCAGCATTTTAATCACTTGCTCGAGGCCTCACAAAGTCAGAGATGCAGCTATAATTCAGCAGTTCCCAGTATCCTGCTACAATCATTAAGTGATGCTGCTACAACTCATTAAAACATGGTTCTTGTCACAGGAATTTCTGTTGTGCTGTGCTTAGTTATAGGTGAAAACAGTGTTCATTATTGTTTTATTAACCACTGGTTTGTTTTATACAGATATTCATAAAATAGTAACTTTTAAGAATGGTAACATACAGGTAAGCAAGTAGTGTTACAGGTATGTTGTAGAGTGCTGCTCTGCACAAAGATATACATAGGTAACTAGTACAGGATCTTCATGTACTATATGTACCATATTTGATGCCTCATTAACAGTACAGTACGCAGGCATTTGGTGCATCATTATTGTTACCTGGTGACTAGGGCAAAGATGTCAGGGCTGGACACTTAATGGATATTTGTTTTAATAAAGGCAACAGAGATGTGCAGGTGTTTCAACTTACTAATAGGAAGAAACTACTCTTAACAATTTAGACTGATATTTGGCACCTATAGCAAAAATAAAACTTGTTTATGAATGCTACAGCAGTTATCCAAATTGACAACAATTTTTGAGACGAGAATCATGTTTCAGAAGATCTATAAATAAACTAAGATTAATTAAAATTGGTCCTTTAAAAAAATTGTCTTTTCTTAGGCTTCATAAGAGTAACACAGATACTTTGTACTTATCATATAATTAAAATTAACTGAAATTTACTACATATTTAAAAAAACATTGTGGTAGTTACCATATTTTTTAATGGCTGCATCTAATTGTTTTTGTTATCACATCAACAATTCAGATCACTAATAGGTTACTGTGGCATCAGAGATAAACCAGTCACAAGCCGCCTCTTACAGGTGCTTTGCATGCAGGCCAAAGAGGTTGGACCTGGCTGTTAGATCCTTCCCTATGGATTGGATTGATCAATTCAGCCACTGCTCTCAAAAGGATCTTTCTATTTAGATTTGAGGTTATGCATGCAAGTGACTGGTAATAGCTTACCTGTCGCTGCTGAGGCACTGCTGAAAGGGAAGCTGGGGCAACAATAATCATTCTTAAAACACTAAAATGAAGAGAAGTTGAAATTTGAGGATTAAGTTTCTCCATCCTTCTTCAGATAATGCGTCTTACAAACATAGTCCTCTAAATTAAGCCATTTTAAATTAAAAGCCAGGTTCAGTAAGATACGTTAGCTACATTACATTTATGGAGATAAATTACTTTTAAACTGTTGGAAAATACTGTGGGATAACTTGCTATGTTCATTTCTTGTTAACGCCTTTTTGTGAACAAACACTAATGGATAGTTTATTAAATGACACAGTTGTGGTTCTTGTGAATATATAGTGGCTTTTCTACTACATTGTCTGCAATGTCCTTGTTACTGTGTTGACTTTCTAAATGCTTCTTCTGTGTTAATGTTTAGATTTGAGATGAAGGCATTTCTTAGAATGTAATTAAAGATGTAGTTCAAGCTCTTGTAGATGCGACCAAAATATATAGGTAAGAGAGAAGTCTATAAAAGAGGGTTCATGCATCTGTTGCCTCTTCACCGGGGATCAGGCATGGCTGAGTTGCTTTAGTTGATGATTACTGAAGTACGTGATTTCCTGGGCTGCCCTTACTATTAGAGAAAAAGTAATGGAATTTACTGTTGAAGGATATCTGTCTTAGAGATATTTTTCTGTGGTTCTTTGAAATGAGTTTCCCAACCTTATTTCCTGAGCATTGTCTAGACCTTCCTGAAGAATGATAAGCTGGCTAAACATTAGAATTCACAAACTTTCTTGGCTGAGATGCATGGGGGGAAAAAAAAAGGCAACTCAGCTGTTAGTTGGACATGATAAAAATGTGAAAAACTTTTGGACAAATGAAGTACCTTGTAATAGTAGTAGAATTCTTGGCTTTACGGGTTTAGTATTTCCATTTCTTAATTAGAAGCTCTCATTAAACAAACCACAAAAAAACCTGTGATTACTACAAATAATTCACAGCCTTGCTAATAACTCAAAGAAGATGGACAAAATGCAGTATACAGACATTACGGAGCATGAGATTTTCTTTCTTAGAAATAGCAGAGAGTAATTTTCAGCTAGGGATGCTGTAAGACAGGGTTAGTACATTTTCTCAGGAGATGGAAACCTTTCTCTTATCTGCACAAAAATCCATTTCAGAAACAGGAAGTACTATCTCTGTTGATTTTAACACTGTTGGGCTGTTAAAGGGAAAATTTTACAATGAAAAAGACAACACAAAGGCCCCAAATTCTTCTACTTATGAGTTCCTATAAGCAAGAACGTTTTGCCTAGTAGGATTAGAAAAATTAGTGGAAGGTGCAGGTGTCTCCTGTAATTGGCATTCTTGAAAATTAATTTATAGGTATGATCAAATAAGTGACCTTTCTGTGTGTGGATAAAAGATGGATGTTACTGATATACTTTCTGATGGATACATAGTGGGGCCCCAAGAGAGTGAGGTCCAGGTTGCCTTATTTTCTCCAGATCTAAAAGGTATTACAAGAACAAACTTGTATTAGTAGGAAGATAGATCAGATAACCTAATCCGTCTTAACCTGTTTCAGTTCTGTGATACTTCCTTTGGAATAGACTGGGTCACTGCTGCAACTTAATGAGCATTTCCTCACCCCTAGACAACACTGAAGGGGTACATTCAGTAAGCGGGTGCCGAGACCCTCTTCTTATTTGATTGTGTGCTTGCTAATCTTAGTGTTAAATTTGGTTTCATAAGCACATGGCTTCATAAATTACAACCTTACTAATGATGGAGTTAAGGACAGAATTTCCAGAGAGGAGGTGTTATTTAGATACTCGGTGCCAGATATTGTGTCAACAAATTACTACTGCATTGCCTACTGGTTAGCTTGCAGGAGAGTTCATGCAACTGACTCAGGATTTTTGTTTCTAAAGAATATAAAGTTGTCATCTTTTTATTCTAAATTATTCTAAAGCATCTCCTGACTAGTGTGATAAATTGGAAAGAGATAGTATTTACTGGAAGGGGAGTAAGAGAAAGTTAAGGAAGTACAAGGACAGAGTGTACACTGGTTGAATCCAGTGCATTACAAACTCTGGAGAACTCAGAGGCATTTGAGGACAACATCTTTTTGCAAGTAAAATTAATGTGTAGGAATGACATGTTGCACCATCATTGGGATACTTCTTGACAGACATTATACGGTCCTTGGAATTTAATACAATGAGTACCAGTTGAGATGTCTGCCTACCCGCTGGACTGAGTTGCTGATGAAATTTTTTTAATGAAACTCTCTCAAAATGGTAGCTTGCCAGTTTGACTTTCAAAAACAAAGGACTCCATTTAAGGCAGATTGTCTTTTCCATAGAGTTTAACTTAAGCTGTGAAAGAAGGGGTTTGCTCTCCAGACTTGACAAAAGAGCTAATCTAATCCTTCCTTTAGCTGAACAGCCTAAGGTTTTAATAAATTTCAGTCTTTGCCTTCTGGTGCTGGAAAGTAATGAGAATCGGGCACTAGTTAGTAATTTCTCAAACACTTATTTTGAAAAATTAATGGACTATCTAGCATTTTAAAGCATCTCAAATAATGTGATGCTGTTACTGCAGTTCAAATTACTGGCTTTTCAGTTAAGCAAGTGGATACTCATTTGAGTTACTTAAGGCTACTTGAGCCTTTTTAAAATTGCTTGTTTATATTTCCCTTCAGAAATAAACTCATATTGTTATTTCAATTTGGTGTAAATCATCTGTAATTTTAGGGATGTTCTTTTGAAATAATCTACATCTTACAGTATGTACTCAGGAAAGAGTTGTGACTATAATACAGACAGTAAATTTAGACTGTTCATTTACATACCTGTTTATTCACCTGATGAGTAACAGAATCAGTACCTTCAATAGCCACATCAATTTTAACAAATAAAAAGATTCAAATGATAGTTTAATGACAAAGCTTCCATTCAAAACCCTTGTCTCTGCACATTTTGGTTTGGCTCAGTTGACACATCTCTACACTGGCGTATGAGAATGAGGATAGGAAAAGACTGTATTTGGACTTCTTTCAACAAAGGATTAAGCAGTGTGCATAATCATGTTATTTTTTATTGTCTTTACTCCATCCCCCTTTTCCTAGGCTAAAGGAGTTTTGTTTTGTGTCTTCCTGGCAGCAGTAAATTTGCAAAGCTCTCACTGACAGGCAGAACAATGGCATTTTACATGTTACTTCCCACATGAGGCATTCCCAGGAAATAATTATATGGGAATAGATACCTTTGTGGACTGGAGCCATAAAGGGTAGTGAGAAATTGGGCTAGCCAGTACCTGTCATGCTGACTCGCTCTTCTCATTGTTTCCTTGTACTTTCTCATCCGCTCGTATTTTTTTCACTCTTGCAAATACATTCTTGGGGGAGGAACTGTCATTCTGTTCTGCACATGACTGGTTTTAGCTTATTTTTAAGGTAGACAAGAATATTTCTTTGCTGTTGTCTGTTAGGGCTTGGAGAGTTTAGGATGAGTTGGAGAGCTCAGAAAATGAGATTTCATTGGTTTTGCCCACTTTAATAGGAAATAATACACACTGCATTTTTCAAATTTGCTTTTTTGCCACCATTAACTTCTGGCTGGAATAGGTTGCTGCTTACACCCTCTGTCCTTAAAGCAGCTGTGGGCTGTGCTTACGTAGTCTCCTAGTACAGTGTGGCTCTTGTCCACAGCTTGGTCTCATTGGTACTTCTTGTCTGTAGGAAGGTTCCCCTAACTTTCCTGAAGAGAATTTGTAAAAAGCCTGGTAAAGCCAGATGACTGAAAAGGAGCCAAAACCATTGGTGGCTAGTGAGGGGGAAATTAATTTTGTTTCACTTCCATTCATGAGGCACCGGCGAAACAGAAATACCCCTTGAAATTAAAAGACTGAGGAGACAGTGGTAGATAGTTTCTTTTAATAAAGTTAGGGTTCTGTCCATATGTCCTGGTTTCGGCTGGGATAGAGTTAATTTTCTTTCTAGTGGCTGGTATAGCATTATGGTTTGGATTTAGTATAAGAATAATGCTCATAACACACTTGATGTTTTCAGTTGTTGCTAAGTAGTGTTTAGACTAAGTCAAGGATTTTTCATCTTCTCATGCCCAGCCAGCAAGAAGGCTGGAGGGGCACAAGAATTTGGGAGGGGACACAGCCAGGACAGCTGACCCAAACTGGCCAAAGGGGTATTCCATACCATGTGATGTCATGCCCAGTATATAAACTGGGGGGAGTTGGCCTGGGGTGGTGGATCACTGCTCAGGAACTAACTGGGCATCAGTCGGCAAGTGGTGAGCAATTGCATTGTGCATCAGTTGTTTTGTATATTCCAATTCTTTTATTATTATTAATGTCATTTTATTATTGTTGTTATTATCCTTATTATTTTCTTCCTTTCTGTTCTATTAAACTGTTCTTATCTCAACCCATGGGTTTTACTTTTTTTCCCCTGATTCTCTCCCCCATCCCACTGCAGGGAGGGGAAGTGATTGAGTGACTGCATGGTGCTTAGCTGCTGGCTGGGGTTAAACCACGACACCGTAATATAAGTGTTAAAACCTAACACTGAAATAAATAATTGTTGAGAGAGCCAGTGTGCTGATTATGTTGAAAAGCTAACCGTGTAAAAATGCCCAGTGAAGACACTCAAAGCATCTTAAGCTTGCTCCCGTAGTGATACCCTGAAGGGAGAGTTTTCAGTCAGTCCATACATGGAAACCTGAGGAACCCAGCACTGGAATGTTTTACTCTGAGTTGTGTAACGGCATTCCAAACTTTGCATTTCACATCCACACCCTCTCCAAAGGAAGGGGGAAAAAAAGCTGACATAGAGGCTCTGGGCCACTCCTCTGCAGTTTGCAAAAAGGAAAAAGGAGTGGTGGCATTTCTGCCGTCTCTGTGCTACTGTCTGTTTAGAAACAATACTTCACCATTAAGGATAGTATGAAACTGGAACATTTCTCCAGGGACAACAGGCAGAGCAGGGACAAGAGAGGAAGAAGTGCAGCTGCATGATGGAGTCACTGTGCATTCGGAAGCTTTGGAGGCACTGCATCGGCTTGATTCTCCTGGACTTCCCTAATTTTTGCTGACCCTTACACAAGGCACTGCCTTGAATCACAATTGAGCATATATAACCCTCAAACCACCAGAGAACCCTGCTATAGATTAATGGAGTTTGAAAACCTGCTGTAATTTGTCCTGATGTCAAAGTGATCTTCGTATCATACCTCACTCTTTGAAAAGTGTTACTTTTATTGGTGAGTCAGTGGTTGAAATGTAATAAATACCAGACCAACCTTATCCATCATATGCAATGCATCAGTTAGTTAGTTTTTTGGTCTCAGGAAGTATGTGAGCAAGTGACCAAAACAACTTCATTCACAGTTGTGCACACAAATCACCTGGATTGCAGTCCACAGCTTAAATGATGTGATTACATATCACAGCTTAAATCATGGGTTATGAAACTTCATCATGGGATTTCAGGTATATTGGCTTAGAAATCTTCCTTAATTTTTCCTGGTGTCGCAATGTACGGCCTTGTTTATGGGCAAGACCCATAGGAGGCAGATGGATCTGGAAAAGAAAATCCCACCAGTTAGGTGCAAATTGAGAAGCTACAAGAAAAAGGCGGCATATATACAGACTAGGTTTCACTGAGTTTTAAATAATTTCTTCACACTTTGGAGAGGGCAACTGCACCGTCTCAAACCAAGTTATCAGATTTCTAAGAGGAGCGTTCTCTGAGGAGTCATTAGTGGTGTAACTTTCAGGCCCCAAATGTTGTGCTTATTAAAATCCTATATAATTTAGGCTTTAGTAACCTTATTTTGTAGTTTGGTATCAGACTGTAATGATGAAATACTTTTTGAAACAGGACTGCTGACAATGTTCCAGAACACCAAGACCTCGAAAACCCTAAAAATTCCTGAGTAGATGTCTTAAAGCACTGTGTGCTTTATTCATACCTCCCTAACAAATCACAAAATACTCCCAAACTGTTTGTATTGAAAGACTGCCTTCTTATTGTCATGATTATATATACCATATTAAAATGCACAATCAATGTCATTAACTCCACAAGCAGGAGGAGCAATAAGTGACAGGCTCGTCCTTTGATTGACAAAGTCTTTATATTTCATAAGACTGTTGGTGGGAGTCATGCAGCTCTATCCCCCCTAAGTGATTGAAAAATGTAGGTGTTAGCAGTCAGATGTTATTGTTGCTGAGGCTGTCATCCTGTAAGATAGCTGTTTAGGTGCAAATAGTAGTAAAAGCACTGACTAAAGCAGCAATAGAGATTTCTAGAATCTGAAAAACAACGATCATCCAGTTTGTCTGAGAGAGCTGATCTAAGACTGATCCTTTGGGATTTTGAAGCCACTGCAGACCATACATTTTAAGCCCATTTCTAGAAGCGTTGTTTGCCAGATATGCATTGTTATTCTGTATACTGGAGAAAAAGAAGCAGCCGTATGTGAAAGAGATGCTAACAGTAACCATATTCTAGGCAAGCATCGGATGAAGATACAATTTAATTTTGACCATGACCACCTTGATAAGGAAACTACAGATGTGAATATATAAACTAATCAACAGGACTAGAGAGGAAGTCTCTATGGGAGGCAGCATAAAGTACTATCGACAGAAGTGACTGGGCAGTGAGGGAACTGTATTGAATGGTGCAACAGAAGACACTGCTGCAACTTCCAGCAATTCAGTAATCTTGGACATGTTTTTCTCTAGGAACAGGGGAAAAGAAGCAGCAACATAGGCAGGTGTATTATAAGACCTGATTTATGACTGGGAGAACAGTTACCAGTAATTTAAGCTATGAAAATTAGTGTATCTATGGCAGATGGAATTAAGTATTTTTATTCTCTTGTTCTCTGTTATTATGTGGAAAGATTAACATATTTGATTCCATTACCATCTTTTTCTACATTCATTGGTCGGACAAGAGTGCCTGAACATTCACAGGCCTTGGGAGTTTAGCTCATGCAACTCCGCTTAGGCTTTGATGAGATTTATACTCACAGGTCGCGGGTACGGGATGTTATAGTGAAGTCCAATTTCTATTCTTGCCTCACATTCTTCTATATACTGCTTAATCAACTCTGGATCTGTTACCTAAGATCATACAAACAAATGTTTTCTACAAGTACAGCAATTAGCAATTGGAAGCTCAAGTGTAAATGATGCACAGCCACATGACTTTAGCTTTTTTTGGCAATCCCAAAGATCAAATGATTGTATTTTTCACATCCATAAAAGGTAACATTAGTATTTGCCTTGACTCAACAGTTCTGGGCTTGACAGCACTGGATATTAAGGCCCAGAGGGTGTCATGACTGAGGCTATACGAGATTTTTACCCAAACATGGTATTTTCTCTGTAAAAAGACAATACACATGTAAACTACTAATAAATCCATGAAAAAAATCACACTCACCCATTTGTCACTCTGCAAGGTAGCTAGAGCAGAAAGGGAGGAGACTCCTTGGTCTACATTCTGTTATCATCCTATCCAGAAAATCCTTTTGAAGTAGAAGTGTAGTGTAAATTGTGACTTAAATTCATTTCTTGATTTTGCATTACTTCATTTTAGTCCCAGACCAAAATGGGATATAAATAAGTATTGTGATCTTGAATTACAAGAAGGACCTTCGATTACCAAGGAGTCTGTATCACCCCTTTCAAATGGGGTTTGAAATTTCTTCCTTAGGAAAAAAATTAAAGTGCTTCTTTTAAAAGAAGTGCCAGTAATTGCTGCTTTGAAAAGAAAAAAAGAAGCATAAGAAGCTGCTGAGCTCTGTTTGCCATTGCATGGGTAATGATACACTTAGCTAGCTTTCTAAAAGATCAAAAGCTGCTTCAATTACATAGGCAGTATCTTTGGAATTCAATTATTTCTTGGCTTTTTTTAGTGAAAGCTCTAGATCTTTTAGACTTCTACAGTAGTTAATGAACAGCTGAAATGGTTTGAGTTTTCTTATTACTGTTTCAGGGGTGAAATTTAAACTATAACCCAAATACACTAGCATTTAAGGTGAATGGAATTTTGGGAAATCAACTCTTATATCTTAGCATCCCATCACTGAGACAGTGCAAAGAGCGAGAGGAGAATCATTCAGAAATTCAAAACTGTAAGGACACTCACATTTTTGTTTTTTCGGAATAGTGTTTTGGCTTCATTTTTAATGTACTCTTTCTCTTTAATAGTTTCTTCTATCTGTCCTGATGCCGATTGCCATTTTTTGGCTATTTTGAATATCTTGCGGTAAAGGCCAAGCACTTCTTGTCGAGTAACCGGTGTCATCTAAAAAAGCAACACAAAACCCCAAACATATGTATGAACATTTGAGTTGCTAAAAGGCCAGCAAGCAGTACGCTTTTTCACACAATTGAATTAGTTTTAAAATATTTCCATCATCTAAAGATAAGCTGAGCTATATGAAAAAACCTGAAATAGCTGTAAACAATAATTAGCTGTTGAAAGCTGCAGACCCAGTCCAGCAAAGTATTTAAACTGATACTTAAATCTGTCTCCATTCAAACAGCTTGAGCTCCTGCTTGAAGTTAAACACTTGCTTTAGTGCTTCGCTGAATCACAAGCCTGGTACAAGAATGCCTGGGTTGTGTTTCACGGCTATTTTGCAACAGAAATTGGGCAACTCACCAAAACTCATCTTCCCCCTTCCTGTGAAACTGTCGTACCAATGCTGACCCTATCTTTGCAAAGCATCTTGAAATCTGTTAATAAAATACATGATAAAAACAGCATGATATTGCTGAAAACCAGTATAGGTTTCAGAGGCTGAGAGGCTTATCTGTGATACCACTATAGTATGTAGTAGTAATGATTCAGCTGGAGTTTGATGTGATGAAAAGGTGATGAAAGCTGTTTTATCTAAGCACTGCAGGAGAGGCAGACTAACTGTGGATTTAGGAAAGTCCTGAATGTCTTGATTTTCAGAGAGCTGTGTACCTGTGAGCCCACTGAATCAGCCTCCAGGTGCGACAAGAATCTTTGTCAGAATTCAAGAATGAAATCCTATTCTTATTCTATGTAAATGAGTATTTTATCATGTAAGTGGTGACACTATTTCATGCCAGACCACAAATATCCCTGAGACAAATCCACTGCAGGAATAACAACACTTCTGACATGGATTAGATTCGCAGAAGCAAAGACTTCGGCTTTAGGGACACCGCAACTGTTGAAGGTACCTTCCTGTCCAAAAGGAAGATGCAGCAGCACTGCGAAGTAAGTATATGGATGTAATGAGGAACAAGTGTCAGGGACAGGACATTATCTGACTCTCAGGATCCATTTGCCAACCTGGAGCTCTAGTTACTGCGGCTGAATCTACCCTGAAATCAGACCTGTGCGCTGGGAATAGCTCCTCTGGAGGACAGTTCGGAGCAGGGTAATTCAGACAGCCTGAACTGCCCTGGGGTGGGAGTACTCTCCTGCCCGGTGGTAGAGGAAAAGCTGCTCCCTAATGCATGCACCCAAACTACTGTGGAAAGTTTGGCAATGTGGCTATTGTTCATCTTGCAGCCTGTGGCAATTCCTCTTACTGCGGAGAGCAGAAGAGGGTTTTGAACCAAAGTCTTCCCGGGCCATAGAGTTCTCAGGTGGCTGCCTCCAACACAGCAGCTGACCTTTGCTAATATTTCAGTACGGTTCTGCTGTGGCTTCAGGCAGTCACACCATCTTTTCCTCACCAAAGTCAGAATTACAGATGCTAACCTGAAGGCAGGATTTGGCCCATAGTTCTTTTTGCTAAAAAATCCCAAACTACTAAACCCTAGCCTTTTTTGCCTTAACTGTTGCTGTGATCTAAAGACTTCTTGTTTCATGTACTGTCAGGGATCTTAAGAAGTACAGACGTAAAACTTTTTCTCTGATTCTTAAGAGAGAACATTTTAATTTTGCTATTTGTATTTTAAAATGTTTAACCAATCATATATTTTTTCCCCAAATATAAAAACGGTTCTTCCCACCCAGCAGATATTTCTAGTAAATGTTTATGGTATTTCTAGGAAACAAATATCCCCAATAAAATAGCTAGGTAGTCCCAGCTCGTCAAACACTTTGGAATAATTGCTTCACTTTATCCACTCTACAGCTCCATTTCAGGCAATAAAATTAGTTGTACATGAAGCTACACATGTACATGTATCTCAAAAATCATTGCTTCCCTCTGTCAAGTACATATTTTGCACAGAAAATAAACAGTCCAATTACAAGGGCTGACCTAGCACAAGCTGAGTCCCAAATCATGTTCTCACCTCTAGCCCCTCCTGGCCTCACCCCTCTGCTTTTATTGGAAGGTGTCACCTCTGGTGGAGCTGGTAATGCTCTTTGTTCCCTGCTGACAGCTAATAAAAGGTACTGCACTAGAAGCTTTCAGCTTAGGTTTTCATGTAATCCATAAAGAAAATGAGAGGAATAATGTCAGGGGAAAAAGTGTTTAAAACACAGGTTTAAATTCTGATTTATGCATCGGACAATTTCCAGGACCACAACTTGGGACCGTGCATGCCCTTTGCTCAGAGCTGTAATCGTACCTGTTGCTTTTGGATTTTAACATACCGCGAATCTGTTTATAAAGATTTTTTTTTAAAAGTTTAGAACGAACAAAAATTTTTTCCCCACTAGTTGTTTCCGCTCCCCCACCTAGAACTTATTTTTTCTTTCTTTAATTTCTCGGTGTTGGAACTGATAGAGAACTGTGTAGCCTCTCGTCTAGGCACGGGCTGCACTTTTGCATTATTGCTCTCCTTCCCACATATGCTAGATGATGTAAAAGACATTAAGCAGCTTTTCATATATACTCAGCAACCAGCTGCTCCTGTGGCTCATTTAGTCAACAATTTCTAACATTACAGACCTGCTCATAAAGCATTTCTGCAAAGATACATAAACGAAGGGGTGAGGAGCCCTTCACAGACAGGGGACTGCCATCTATCACAGGGAAGGATGAGAGCAAATAGGACAAAATGCAAAGCCTGGGTCAGATTCTGATCTGAGTGGGAGTGTAAATAGGGAATAATTCCACCGCGAGCAAAATTACTTCCAACTTAAAATGTTGTAAATGAGATTGGAGTTCTTTTCTTTGGTATAAACAGAGCCCACACCTACAGAAATGTAAGTGACGGTACAAGTCATGTATCAGGTGTAATTTCGTCAAGTGACACTACTTGTATTAGTTTTGTGGGTGTGCAAAATGATTCTGAGTGGGACAGAAAGGAAGATAAGGAAGGCTTTCATGTCCTTGTAATTACTCATCTTGCAACTTACATCTTTGGCATTTAAATCATAATTATATTTCACATCTCTGGAATGCTAAGTGGATGTTACACCACTTTCCCACTAACACTCATCTTGTGGTAGTCACACCCATTGTTTAACTTCTACCACCCTTCATTTCATTGCAGAATGCAGCCCACAGAGGTTAACCACAGGCGTTTTTGTCAAAAAGTACAGGGCTATTGTATTAGCTGGGCAAATTTCAGGTGTTTACTGCAACAAAACAAACCGGGAGAGGTCAAAGGTAGGTCTGTACGCACAAACATATCAATGGGAAAAGTGGTAGGTTGCAGGCTGGTTTTGAGCTGATTGTTAGAATTAAGCCTTTGGAGGGAAGCCAAGCGTTGCCTTCCAAATAAGCATTTGCTGGATGCTGTGGCAGAGTTCTGACAATGCAGGGTTGTATCATTCTTTTGATCTACATGCAAACCCCTGTTATCAACATGCAGATCAAGCACATGAAATATCCCATTGTATCCAAACTTCCAAAGGAGGCTTGAGCAGTTAATGAGTTACTGCATGATGAAGACGCAAACGTTTTTCATTGTTAATTAAAACAAATAATCATTTAGACTATAAAATGTAATAACAAGTTTTTCTTTCAGAAACAAATACACATTCCTTTGGATTTTTAGATGGTTGACCCAAAAGTTCAATTAATCTGAATAATCAGTGAAACACCACTCGTCTTTTGCTACTTGCAGATTTGTTTAGAAATTAAAAGTTTATATAAAAATAAGGAGAGGAATATCAACTGCACGGTAAAGCAACCCCAATACTGCACTGTCAAAGCAAAGTTAGGACAGAAGGCGAGCTGCATGGAGACTGACTACTTATATATGAACAGCTAAATTACAGCTGCTTCCCAGTGAGGGATGCTTGGCTAAGAATGCATGTCCAGCACTCTCCTCCTGTCTGCACAGCTCCTCTGCTCCAGTTGTAAGTCTATTTTATTTCATCCTTTCGTTTCAAGTGAAGCATTAGCTACTCACTTTAAACATAAAATCTGCCAGCAGTGAGTACGTAGAGGATCTTAGGAAACAAAGGGTGAAAGTAATAGCCCATGGGGAAAAAAAGGATATTTTAAAACAATAGATCTCTTCTTTTACATCCCAGCTAACTAGGGCACGCATTAGTAACGCACGCTTAATGCTGATGCTGAAACCATATTTGCTCAGGGGAGGAGACGGTGGGGAACAGAACTCTTCGTGAAATAATTTGGAAAAGTGGCTTTGAACTTCTCAGATGTAAAATGTTTTATTTAGGAGCAACACAACTTCTGTTTGACAGCTGGTTTGCTACTGGCAAGGAGTCCTAAAGACACAATGACAAACTGCTGGGCTGATTGCCTTCTGAATCAAGCTATAATCACATTTCTGTTATGGAAATAAATGACATAACTCAAAAGCATAGTGTATCAACATTATAGTATGGAACATCATCAGCTACAGCCTGTATGACAATCTGTATCTCATAATTTCAAATGCACTCTTTGGCTAACGTTTATTTAAAGAGATGCAAAAAACTGTGCATATCTGGCTTTTTTTTTTTCCCCGTTTTTTTTTTAAGAGCTAAATTATATCACTTAGCTAAAGAGTGACCTGCAGTCTCTCTCCTGCTGCTAATGCAACAGATAATCAATCATTCCTTTCACAGCTATCCACAGCAACTAGAGGTCAGTAATCCATACTCATCTTTTGTGCAAGTCTGCCAAAATGAGTCTGTGGTTCTTAAGGCAGCAATGAATTTGGTCTATCACTTCCTTGAGGGACAACAACTGAAACGACGAGTTCCTGTGGCACAGGGAGAAGAGAAGGGGTCACAGATTCCTGTGATAGCTGGCAGGTCATATGCCTTCCAGTGATATTAAATTTCAAAATCCAGTTTCCACAAATGTAATTTTATCTTTTTTTTACTCAAATCAATGACTTAGTGGCCTGTGACAGCTAGTACTCTGCAAACATCGACCACATGTGGCTGCAGTATGTACTAGCAAAGTGAAAACTTAATTTGATTTTCATTCTTGATTGAACATTCATACTTTGTTTTTTTAAGATTCAGCCAAAACCAAATCACAGCAAAGCTTCAATCACAGCTAAAATATTCCATCTCCACATGGTGAAAAACAAACTAAAATGAAAGATCATATTCTTCCATGATGGTGTTACATCCTCATTTCTACCAGTAATGCAAGCCCGTAAATTTCAATACATTTCCATCAAGGATTAATTTGACTCCAAGTATTTCTAACTGTTCCCATCTACAAAGTGCAATCATAAATTATGCAGATTTGGTGAAAAAGAACCAAGTTACTGAATCAAGTTATTCAGTAATGATATCTGAAAGGAAGGTGACTTTCACATGGTTTTAGATTTTGTCATGCCGGTATCTTTCTGCTGGCAAATTGAAGTGATCTGAAACCCTGACCTGAAACGCCGATCGACACTTCGGAACCAGCCTAAGTCTTTGTACTTATACTGTTCATCAGCTGGGATGAGAGCTCTGCCATTCTATTCATGCCTCAGATTTTGGGCTGAACTTGGATCTCTTTTAAGCTTTCTCTTACATATGGAGCAGTCTTTTGATCAGAAAAAGGAAAATGCATGCAAAGAGAATATAATTAAATAGTAAAAGCAAGGACTTGGGTTTTATCACTGGTTTTCCTATGTAATTTCAAATAAGTGAAATTGCAGAAAATGAGCATTCTGCAACATTCTCTTAATTTGAATAAATGGAAGTGGAAACAACTACTCCCTTTTGATCACAGTTTTCATTTTGTTAGTCTGAGGTGGTCAAGGCATTATCTGGTTTTAGTAGGACATACTGACTCTTCCTCTGGGAGTGCCTCCTGTGCTGTGGTAGTCTCAGGAAGAACAGAAATGCTGACTTAGACTCTGGAGAGGAGGAGTGAAAACAAAAAACCATGGCTTTAAATATTTCTTAGCTTTCTCCTGAAAAGCATGCAGTTTGCAGGTAAACTCTAATGCAACATGAACTTGTCCCTAGTCTTGTGCAGCCCTGTCACTCATGCTTTCATACATTTAGAACCGTTTTCTCCTCCTTTGAGTTTAGTTCTCTATTAGTTACAAGCATAGAGAGAGGTTTAATGCAGTGCAACAAATTTAGCAGAGAAAATGAAGTCTCAGCTATCCTTGGATGGCCTTACTTATATAATATAGAAGCATACAGAAATATAACAACATGGACACAAAACCCCGTACGGATTTATGCACCTTATTCATACCTTGGCTCTGAGCCAAAGGCAACTGAATGCATGAATAGAAGTATTTCCCAGCATTGGAAGTGCTCCCAAACCAGAGAACAGGTATGAATATTAATGCTAGCAGAGAAACAATCCTCCCTTGCCCTTTTCTTACTTCATCCTGTGGGTCATTAATAGAACTCATTTCATAAACCCTCTGCTGCAGTTTCCAAATGCTTTGGTCCCAGGACATTGATAGATAGATTTTTAGTCACTATTTGAGAACTATAGCAGGGCATGTATCAAAAAAAGATTTGTTTTTTGGAAATCGTGTGTGTGAATCCCATCTGAATTAGGGAGTTTTGCCAACAAAGCCTCCCGCAGTTATTTGCACTAGACTCTCCTGAATGGTGTATGGATCAAGACTTTGGGGCCTCCTGCCTCACAGACGGCACAAGGGCAGCGGAACACAGCGCTGGAGAAGTGCCTCCCGGTTTCCATGGGGAGAGGACCCTCAGACCTGGCGGTGACGGGATGGCAGGACATCTCCCTGACGTGAGCTCCAGGTCAGCACCAACTGCAGGCCCAGGCGAGAGGTCCAGGACTCATTGCGCACAGGACCTTCTCCACACCACCTCCGCAGCCATTCCTGCGGCCGCTGGCGTCGTCGAGCAGGCACAGGGACTGGCTGGGCACCAAGGCCACCACGCGCCTCGCCCTGGGGGTCAGGCCTACCCCGGCGAAGGCCACGGCCACGCAGCACCGGGCAGGCAGTGGCACTGCGGGGGAGAGCAGGGTGGCCGTGGCGCTTGGCAGTCCTCCGCACCCTCTGCGCCGCGCAGGGCTGGTGCCAGCGGTAAGATGGCGCCGGCCGCCCCCCTCCCCCGCCCCGCCACTGCCCGGAGCCGCCCGGCCGCCGGGGGGCGCTGCAGGCGCGGGCGCCCTTCCGCCCCCTGGCGGCCGGGGCGGCCCTGCCCCCGCAGCCGGGCGGAACCAACCCGTGAAGCGGAGGGGGTCGCCAACCCCCCTCCCCAAACCTCCATCCTCTCCCCTCCGCCTCCCCCGCGCCTCGGCTTGCCCGCCCCCCGCCGCCTCGCTTTACCTTCGGAAAGAAGCGCGCCGAGGCCCCGCTCACCCGCCTTCGCGCGGCGGTTCCGCCCCGCTAGGCCCCGTCCCCCCGCTTCGGTGGGCGAGGGAGGCGGCGACCCGTCGCCCTCTCTTGCCCTCACCGTGCGTGCGGCGTCGGGCACGCCGCTCGCGTCACGCCGCGTCACGTCGCGGCGCCGCCGCCGCCAGCTGACTGACTGCTCACCCCCGGAAGTGATGCAGGGAGGGGGAGGCAGTCTCGCAGGGAGCCGCGGAGGTGAGTGAATTGGACCATGTCTCTTCCCGTCCGCGCCGGGCTGCGGGCGCCGCGGGCGGGGGGGGGGAACGGACGGACGGACGGACGGCGGCGGGAGCGGGAGCGGCGCGGGGCTCGGCCCGGCCCGGCCCGGCTGGCAGCCTCGGCGGTGGCGGGGGGGCGCCGCTCTGCCCCTCAGCCCCGCCAGGGCCGGTTGGGCGCCGGGGGGCCCCGCGCCGCCGCCGCTGCCCCCTCACGGCGGGCCCCTTCCCGCCGCAGCCCGCCCGGCCTCCCGCGGCTGTCTCCCCCCGCCCCGGGGCTGTCGCCCCCCCTCCCTCCCGGGGCTGGCAGCCGCCGGTACCGGCGTGCCTGGCCCGGAGCCGGAGCCGCCCCCGGTGCCGCGGCGCGGGGCGGTCCCGTCCGGGACCCTTCCCCGGGTGGTGTTCGATCGGTCTCGCCCCGTGCAGGCCGGTGCGGCGGCTCGGCGGGCGGGCGGGCAGGGAGCCCGCCCGGCACTAGCTGGTGTGGGCCAGGTAGCGGTGCTGGGTCGCTGCGGGGGGGGGGTGGGGTGTCCCCTTATTATTCTATTTTGGTGGCGTGCCCTCCGCGGGGTCCTAAACCGTTTCTTGACAAACCACCTCTCTGCGTGCGGCACCGCATCCCCTCCAGGGCTGAGGAGATTCAGCTGCTTTGTTCAAACGCTCCTCGGGCCCAGCCTTTACACGTGTAACGCTAGAAGGTGTATATTCGTGGTGTTTTCAGGAAAAAAGGCAGAGAGATAAGATGTAGAGCCATTTATTTCCCAGGTAGTTCTCGTAATCTGAACGTACCACCTCTGCACAGCCACTTCTCTTGCTTTAGCTTTCAGTCCCTCTCCTGAGTATGTTTACCCTTCCCGTGAAAGCTGCAATCTGTGTTAATCACTTTACGCTTTCGGGTTATGGTGGTACTTATAAGCCACTCAAAACAACTTAAATTGTAACTTGCATAATCAGTGTTTCAAGCAAATATTGGCTGAAAGAATATGCCTTTCCTATTAGTGCTGTGGTTGCTGGAAAGAATCATTGATCATCTTTTAAATAGTGAACACTGCTGATACGCTGTCCTTCAGAATGTTACATTGATAACTGAACAGTCTGATGCCAAGTATCGGAATACAGCATTGATCCACAGCTGGTAACTTAAATGATAATGTCTGCCGCATAATTTAAAGGGGTAATAGGTTAAGTGCTCTGAAAAAAAAAAGAGGTATATCTGTACAAACAAAAAGCACAGAACTGCCTTACCTTTAGAGGCAGGCCTCACTGGCAGTTGCAGTTGTGCTGCATGGTCTGGCTTTTTTGGGGGGACAACAGTTGATCAAAAGACATCTCCTCTAAACACGTTCTTATTATCTGTTTAAGACCCTCTTTGTTAAACAGTTGTTATGTAACTACAGTATTAGTGTTTTATTTGGGCTAGCAATGGGAAGAGAGAATGTCTTGAGTACTGGTGTTTCTCGAGCGCGTCTGAAGACTGCTGCATGTTTTCCTGGTAAAAGATAATCCTCAGAAGACGAAATGTAGTCCCATGGTTAAGACTGCATGTGAAAGTAAAGAGATCTGACTTCATGTTCTTGTCAGTTCTGTAATTTGTCTTTAAAATCTTCCTCACACAGGTGTGTGTTAGCGGTCTGTGGAAAACCTTCATAGCCCTTTACAGGAAAGGCAGTATGCAGTCTAAAGCAAAGATTTTCTGCACATCAGCAGAAAAAGGAGAGCTTGTGATCTGTGTTGAATTAGTTCACATTTGCAAAGTACAACCGGCTTTACAAACTTGCTGCAAATATCAGCTCTTGTAATGATTTCTGAAATTCTGGTTATTTACTAATAGGAAGTTATATGCAGGCATGAATGATTATAATACTTAAAAAAATTTCACAAAGCTATTAATGGGGGAACTTTCAGCTTTGATACTACTTGGCTGGTCAGTGTGATGCTTTTGAAATTGCTTTCATCTTGAGACGGATAGCCTGCAATATGATCTGTAATCAGCTCCTGGATCTTTAAGGCTGGGTTAGGTGCCTTCTCTGCACAGTTTCTTGCTTTGTTTTGGAGTTGAACTTTGTTGTGTTCATAGCGAATTCTAACTGATTTGCTTCAGTAGTTCTTATAATTTGTTGATCTTGGAAATTCATTCATAATTACATCTTGCTTCCATTTAGCATGAATTGTATGTAAAAAAGGTGATCAAATGAACTGAAGGAGTGGCTTTGAGAGAAAACTAAGAACAGCTCTTTTGGAAGACCATCACTGAAATTAGTTAAAGAAGTATATATTGAGCAAGAGGGGCTGCCAGACAGTTTGACAGACTTCTAAGACAAAGGGACTTGTTCTGACAAATTTATGTGTGGATGAGGAAGAGGCTTGGTTCTGCTGCTTGCTTTGGTTCAGCTTAAGGAACAGGAAAAAATCCTGTATGTTGTGTGTACGTGTACTGGGGCAGGGGAGTATAAAGTAGATGGAAAGGGGGTGGAAGAATGGGGGACAGACATGACTATTCTAAACTTGCATTTCTTCATGGCAGAAAACAATGTAAAGGTGGTTTTGGATATAAAGAGATGCACAGCTGCAAGTCGGCAGGAGTGTGAGTCCCCCAGTACTGCTTAGAACCGTCCCACGCTGTAGCACTTGGTTTTCTTTATTGGTGCTGGGGAAGTGTTGATAAAATTAATTTAGAGCCTTGGAGCACTATAGAATCCATCATGGTGGGGTTCTGGCAGTTTGTAAGAACTTGCAAAGCACAGAAACAATGTTATTGTTCCATTAGGCACTTGGGTCTGTAGTAGTGAATGTAACAGGAAAACTCTGCTCTGTGTAAGAAGAGACTGTAAAAATAAAGGCATAGGGTGTTAGAAAAACAGTCCTTTCTTTCATCCTCATTCTTAAAAATAAAGGAGCTGAAGATTGGTAGCCAGAAGTCTTGGAGACTGGAAGAACAATCTGTAAACACTTGAGGGACTTGGTAGTCACAAGAAGATAAAAGGGAACCCCCTTAACAGCCTTCATCAGAATTCCCCGACTGGGCTCCTTCTCTCTGGCTGCTTCTCCCTAGGGGTCTGCATCTTATCTCACTGGCTTCCTTTCCTCTATTTGTCTCTGACTAATAGGCTTTGTCTTCTGGTTACTGGAAGTCTAATAATTTCTTTTGCCTCTTCCCCCTCCTCCTTTTAAAAATACTAAATTAAATGGCTGTAATGTTTTGCAGATTATCTGCATTGGTGACATGGATTAATTGTATACTTGACTTTAAGTTATTCAGCAGTAATGACAGAGTAACTTGACTCGAAACAATGGTAATTTCGTGGCAAATGTTCAAGGCAAATGTTGCATTCTGGTAAAGACCCACCTGCAATTTACCCGCTGTAAACATATGACAAGAGTAAATTATCTGTACTAGTTTTCTTGGTGTTTTCTATACAGTAAGTTATCTCAAGTGTATCTTTTGAAACAGTTGGCTATCTCTTCTCCCCCCCCCCCCCCCCCCGCCCGCCTTCTTTTGACTCTAGTTTGAGTCAGGTAATTACAGATCTGGGTTGAAGCCTTCCCAGGGAGTGATCAGAAAAGCCAAGACTTGCAGACGTGCTCCCATCGTTCACTTGTACCTTGACTTCACCCTTTCATGGGAAGATTTTGTGGAACTGCTCAGCTATCAACTGGCTGTTGGTGAGCAAGTCTGAGAGCCCCAGGGGCAATGGTGGTTGGCAAACCGAAGGGGAGCTCTGCTTTCCTTTGCACAAATGCCAGTATTCTTTATGATGACGTAAGGAGGTTGTTCTTGTCACATGTGGCTTTGGAGTGATGGTTTGGTAATGTTTTTACATTCTGATCTCAGTGTTAACCAGAACAGAGCAAATAGGGGAAGAGAAAGTGAATCAAAGCTTCTTGCCTAGAAGATAATCAGAGAACTAACTAACCCATTTAGATTTGACATGTCTCCATTTTATCCATGTGTCTTGGGGGGCAGCTCTCCAGTCCAATGATCTGCATCTTGAAGGAAGAAAATCTGCATTTTAGGTAAAAGTTATTTAATTGCAGTGATTTGCTACTTAGGGTACCCTACTAGGTTAGGGTACTACTTAGCTGTAAGTATTAAAGAACTCTTTCACAGAAGTAGGAATACTGTAGAGAAACCAACAAATGCATAGGTGGTAAGACAGGATTCCAGTGAAGAGAATGAGCTAGTATAATCTTTAGAAAGAATAGTTATAAATGCTGTCTGTGACATCTGGTTTGTGAAAGACAAAACTTACTTAGCAAAATGGGAGAATGCTGTTACTGACCTCCTGTCACAGTTTGTTATTCCCAGAAAGTCAGACTGCCAAAGACAGTATGACAGTCATAGTTACTTGTTGTCTCACTTTTCCTATTTACTGTTTTTTTTTTTAAACCAAAAGTATTATGTGCTTGTGAAAAATAGCAGTCTTATTTTTGCATCCATGTAGTAGCAGAAAGTGACAGCTTTTAGTTCTTACTCCAGAATTTTTTAGTGTAATACAACTTTTCCTTCTGCAGCTTGGAGACATCCAAGGCAGTCAGTCTTATCCTTTTGTTTTAAAATTGAAGGGGAGGGAGAGAAATCGTCTTAACGCCTATGATTATGGGAGGTGTGTGTAGCTTAGTAATAGGCTCACAAACACAAATGTCCTAGAACTTGGTTTTGGTCATATGCTGACTGTTCAATATTTTCATTGCAAATGAGTCTGTACAGAAAGCCTCAAGTACTCTGGATCAGCACATAAATGGGCGGTCTGGAAGTGCCGAAGCTCTGATGTATACCAGCTTCAAGCACGGTTACCTGTGCTTGGAGTTAGTGATTATGTCTCATGAAGCACAGGATAGATACCTACACACCTTGCATCTCTTGTGAGACACAGGATATCAAGTGGAGTCAAGGATATGTGAAAACTTATTAATAAAATGTGTGTGTTGGTTGAAGCTGCCACCAGATTTCTCAAGGAGAGCTGAGAGTCTGTTACAACTGATGACCCAAGCTCAAGTACTCAGAGGAGTCCCTTTGAAGCTGTTGATACAGTTAACATCTAAATACTGCAGCATCCTTTGTACAGTGTGAAGTGTTAGTGTCATTCACTGTAATAGGGAAGTCAGGTCTCAAATCAGTAGAGAGAACTAGGGTGTCCGCAGGTGGCTTTGTGTATTTTCTGGTTTAAAAACTGCAGTCAGTTTAAAAATCCAAGCATATGCTCTTAAAGTGATGTCAGTCCTTTCACTTAGAACAATTCTTTGTACATAACTTAAATATGGTTCCAGTATTTACGTGGTCAGCTGGTAATGAAGTTCCTACACAACTGCATGAAATGAGTGATTCTTTTGGCTGGCAGCCTGTAAACTATGTTACACTTACTGAGATGGCTCGCAGGGCTTCTGTAAACTCTTTGTGAGCATCTGCTGCCAGAAGTGATCTTATGAGGTGGTCTGGCTCTTGTCTTTAGACTTGTCCCTTCGCTACCCTGTTAGACGGCTGTATGGGTCATGGTTCTCACAGCTGCTTTGTGCTGGTGATGGGACACTGTTAACCAGAGCTGCTGGAGGGACTTCTTTTTTTTGTGCGATTGGTGTGTTTGTTCGCTTATTACAATTAGTTTAAAGCATATCTTATTATTACAGGAATCACTTGATATCTGCCTGAATTATATTCAGCTGAACGTAATGGATGAAGGTGCCTCATCTGCTTCAAGGTGAAGTCTGCTAGCTGAACTCGGTGCAAAAGAAAATCTGTACACACTTAGGTCTGTTTAAATGTTTTTTTTCCATTGCAGAGTGGATTGTAGACCGAGGTGGTTTTTCAGAGTTATTCTGGTTTGGCTACAGCATAGTTGCAGTTTTCCGTAGAATAATTTATGGAATTGACTGAGAGCAAGGTAAATATTTGTAGCGCAGCTACTTTCAGATGCTTACAGCGGGATGCATCTGTGTCAAATATCTGAGGGTCATGGTTTCTGTTGGTCCTATAATTGCAGTTTTGCTGTAGAGAAGTGAATCTGTTGTGTTTAAGCACAGAGTAGCTCTTCCCCTGGCATGTGCTGTTTTAATTATTCATAATACATACTGAGGTACTAAAGGTCTATCATGCTGTGCAAAAGTTACAGTGTACCCTGGAAAAATACTGAAGGATTATTCTTTTACAATCCTTTGCTCATTAAAGGGAAGAAACCCACAAACCCTCATTAGATGATTCTTTGCTTTTTTGTAAGTGCTGGACCTTGAGAATTGTACGGCCTTTGACAAGGATCTCAGGGGAGAGGGGGAAAATTGATAGTTTTTAAATGGATGGAGATGAATCTCTCGGTGACCAAATTTTGTTTTTTGAAGGTGGTAGATTCAAACTCAGCCAGGGTTTGAGTTATGTGCAGTGAAATAAATGAGTTTGTTCATGTCTAAGCATGTACGAGGTAGGGGATTGGATGGAATCTGGTTGGGGTTCTGGTTTCAGCTTTACTGAAAACTGATGGCGTGATCTTGAACAGCCACATCGTTTGGCTGCCTTGATTTCCCCTCTGCCCGTTGTCTTGCTCATAGCCTAAATAGACTTCTCAAAACAAGTACTGCTGCTGTGTGAATTAGTTCATTAGTATATTTACATTACAGAAGCACCTGAAGGCACCCTTCTAAGATTATATGCTATTTAGCTAACTGGACTTGGGTTTGCTCTGTGAAAAATACAATAATCCTAACAAATCATTCCACCCACCTAATAAAGTAGGATGAAGTACATAATAGGAAAGGATTTAAAACTTTTTAATGGGGCCAAGTGGAAAAACAATGAGAAGTAATCGGTAAGTAAGATATTGTGTGGTTAGAGAATATAAAAGAAAGGGAGGGATTCAAGGATGATGCATACGTGTGCTGAAAAAGCTGCTTAAGGAATGTGTCTTCCATGAGAGAAAGTAGTAAGGTGCCTTTACTCTCTCTTTCCCTATAATTTTTCACATTATTATTCATTTTTTCTTAAGCTAACCTTGTATAATTAGCTGCACACAGTGAACTACAGATCCAAAACATGTATTCCATTTTTTCTTAAGACTTAAACTTGTTGGAGTTTGAACATGAAATGTGGTGTCATGCCCTGTGTCTTAGTACGGTGTCTTCAAGAGTGCAGAGAGCAGGTTTCTTCTGCCCAGACTCTTGAATGGAAAAATCTTGACATCCCAGCCCTGGACTTGAAGTCACAGCACACCACGTCAAGTTGCAGTTGTTTGTTAAGAGATTTTTGCCAGCTTCCTGGTGACTGTGGGGCTTCTTCTAGGAAGAGGTTTGGTGATAGCTCTGGTTCTTGGCACTGAAAGCTGGCCCAGCATTGTGGACTGTAGAGGTGGTGAAGCAGTTTCTGAATCTATTGTTACTTGAATTTTTTTTAGATATCTTTGGACCTGCCCTTCTCTTCCCTTTCCAATCTGGTTAAGCCTTTCTGGTATGGTCTTTCTCAAAGAAGTCCACATCACATTTGAGAAAGTATTCGGGCTTCCCACATACACGTTGTGTGGCTTGGTTTTCCCATTGACTGCCACTTAGCCTTCTGCCAAGTGGCAGCCAAAACTCTGCATGGTCCCTTTTTTGTGCGTCTGTATAACTAGCTTCTGTTCTGATACAGGTGTGTTATGTAGAGACAAACTTTACCCAGTTTGATCAGATTTCTGAATCTGGTTTGTTTCCAAAGCTCAAAGTGAGGTTAATCGGAAATAGTTTGTTATCCTGATTTGGAACAGATTGACAAAGTTCCCATCTGTATGCCCCCAAAATCATAAACTGGCTGTATTTCACTGAAAGGTGTTTGAACTGCAGGAAGCCTGACAAACTAATAATTCATTTTAACTAATTGCAGCAGGACTTTCTTGCTTTTAGACTTCCTCTGAAGTAACTTTGCATAGATGTATTTCTGCAGCAGAGGTGCAGAGCAGATCTGTGTGACTGGTGCTTGCGCAGCGCTTGGTTAGGGAAGTGGTGAGGTGTCTTCTGGGCTAATGAAACCCCATAATGTGCCCATTGTGCTGGAGTTGGAGTGCGTTTGCTGAGAAAGTTTCGTTGCAGGTTGTGACTTGAAATAAGCAGTTTCCATAACGTGATGGCTTTGCTGACCAAAGCTTCGTTCATGCTTTAACACTTCACCAAGTGCTCTGGCACTGTAGTATAAAACTCTTTACTGCACACTAAAATCATCCACATGCAGAGCTGATCCTCTCAATTTCTGCCTGCTGAAGAGGGAAACGATGTCACTAATTCTTCACTGATTCCCCACAGAAAAGCAAAGAAAGTTGCCTTTTGTGAGAACGCTATCAGCTTTTACCCCGGAAAAGCTGCTGAGGACGTGTCGAGGGTGATAGCAGCTTTGGCACTGCAGCCTTCTGCAGTGTGATCCTCCGTGCACCAGTGCTCAGGAGAGCCAAAGTCACGGGGGGGAGTCAGACACAGGTGCAAAAAGAGGCAGGTGAGCAAAACAAAGGCCTCCATCATCCTGAGGGTGCATGCCATTTACTTATTTTCCCAGTGGACTGCTGAGTGGGATCGCTAATGAATGATGCGGGCTGTTTTCTGAGTTACTGTAGTGTGACGCTCCTCCCTTGCCAGCAAAGGGGGATGCTTGGTGATCGTAGCATACGGCTATACCTTGTAACCCTGACCCAAGGACCGAATTAAAACCTGTGCCACGAAAGTGTTGATGCTTCTTTCCACCCCCGCCGCAGTCACCTTGTGTGATTTAGGATGAAGTCAGCCACAACGCATTGCTGTGGTATGATAGCCTTTAAATGCAGACTTGAAAAGCTTGTTTTTTTAACTGCTAACTCATACTAACTTTTTATTCCACATCCCATAATTATGTTGTCACGCACTTGCTACTACATTAAAAATTAAAAAAAAGGTGAAATGGGCAACTTGTTAGAATAAAAGTAGTTAGAATGGGGGAAGAACTGTAGCTAGTGGTTCTAACAGATGTTGAAATTTCTGGCTCCTGGCTCCAGAGAGCGTGTGTGTACAGGTCAGCCAATGTGGAAACTACTTCAAACAACCTGAAAAAGTTTGGCTTTTGCTGGGTAGGGCTGAATTCCATCAGATTCAGCTGCTTTTGAACTTGAAATAAGTGTTTGCTTCCAGTATGTGCTGTAGTCAACTGGAAATTTAGATTTGGTGGATGGTAGGTTTCTTCCAGAGAAATACAAATCTGTTTGAAAAGTAGTTAGTTTGTTGCATAAAGTTGCCATGACAATGGTTTTTAAAATGTGAAGTGTAAGATGTTGCCTCTCCTCTATTTAAGCAGGCTCCTGGGGGAATGAGGCTGCACAGCGCCCTGTGTCCCTCCTGTCTCTTCTTTCCTCCCCCAATGATTTATAAAAGGAATTATTTAGCTGCAAGGGGCCAAAAGAAATTAACATAGAAGTGCCAGATGTTGCATTTTCTTAAATTCTTGAAATTCATGGGATGCTATGGTCAAATAGAAAGAAATCCAAGCTAGTGGTTCCACTGCGATAGAGGCAGGAACTCCTCTGTTCCCGTACACATTTAAGCCGGCTGGTGGCTGTGCTTCCCACACAGGGCGGCCCTTTCAGCAGGAATGTATGCTAAAAGAGCTGGGAGGCTGTCAGAGGGGCCAAAAGGGTTGTCTGTGTGGAAGACAAGGTTTGGATGTGGAGGATCTAAATCCAGAGTGAAGCAGGCTTTTTGGACTATCCATCTCAAAAGTAAATGCCTAAAAATGGATCAGCGGAGATATGTTTTTGCTCCATGTGTGCGTATTACGGGTGAAAGTACCACAGTTTCTAAGGGTTTTGAAGCATTTTTGGATGCTGTTCCCTAGGCTTTTAAAAGCTTTTTTAAAAAGCTTTGATCTGAACTAGGCTTTATTTGTTGGTCAGATTTGCCCTAATCCACGTTTGGGGAAAACTTAATTTCGGAGGAGATTGACATGTGTGATAAGGAGGTGTTTCATGGTTGTCTTTCTACATCCATTCCCTACTTTCTGCTGAAGAAAACACTGAACAAGCTAATGTTCCCACTTGTTTCCTAAGAAGTAGGTATCATGCAAAAAGTAAGTATGCAGAAAGGCAGCTTTTGATCACCTGTCTGCTCCCTAGATGTACTAAGAGCTGTAAAAACAAGATGTTTTAGTGTTTCTGTTAGTATGGTAGAGCAGAGGAGCTTTGCCAGAGCTTTCTTGTTTGTTTTTTTCTAGATCAGATACAAACAGAGGTGTTGACTAGGTGCTGTGGTTGTAGCTCTTGCTACACAAACCAGACATTCCTTTGTCTGTCATCTTCTCTTCAGAGCTTTGCAGTTATATAGCAGAGCTGGGAATTTAAGAGAAGTGAAGTTGAGCCAGCTCATCTGAACATGGGAAAACAAACATGGAAAAGAATGTGCTAGAGAATGAAAAAAGAGAATTACTTTTCTAGACCCAAATTATGCTTTGCTAGGTAGCAGCTGTCTGGCATTCACAGATTAAACAGCCGCTTAGCTAACATGCATTGACAATGATAGCATGTCCTCAGTTTTGCTTTGAGTGCATGAAATGAGGAATTAACTCTCCCATGCTGAAAGCCATAAAAGTATCCGGAAGTGTGTGTTTACTCCTAACAAACATTTGAACTTGTCTGTTGTATTCAGTACCTGATCTATGCTTTATATGACAATGCAGTTTTAATGGTGTTAATGCTACTTTGTAAGTCAAAAAGTGACGTAGTTTTATAAAATGACTCTTTGTACAAATGGATTTTGACTATGAAGTGTTTTATTAAATGCATAGTTGCTTCTGAGCGATTTGGTGCATTTTATGGTTTTCATAGCCCCTTCTAAATGTAAAGATTTGTGTGGTCTTTTGTCTTACAGCATTCCATGTGGAACCCAGGGAGCCTGAAGGAGGCTGTGAAGTTAGTGGAATGATTCCCTGTGTAGCTGAAACTATGTAAGTATTAGATGTTTGCTTACAAGATCACTTGCCCAGCATCAACTGTTAGAGCAGCAATTGCTTCTGGTTCAGCAGTTGCAATGATCCTCTCATCCCTCCCCAGTGGAAAGTTGTGTATATCTGTTCAGAACTGGAAAAAGATAGGGTACCTATGGTATTGTTCCCTACTCTGAGCTATTTTAGAAGTCATGTATTGCTGTCCACTAAAAGGTAGATAATGCATAGTGAAATTCTGTAAAATTGTTACAGACTGTGCTCAAGTGTTTGTGAAAAGTTGAGGCTGGGTTGAGGTTTAGCAATGTTGTCTTTGCCTTAGCTAGTGAACCGCTACTTGGGAAGGGATTTAATGGTTGGCTGAGCTGTGTCCCCTTTTGTTATGAGATTCCCTAAATTTGTATTTGAGGTGTTCTTGAATGTATGGAGATGTTTTTCCTCTTCTCTCTTGATACTTTCTGTGCTTTGAAACTCATTGTAAATACCTTCTGATGCAACACTTTATTAAACGGCATAATGCTTGGCTGTGTGTTGTTATTCTCTGGATGTATCTAATAATTTCTATTACTACGATAATGTTGGTCATTAAAGAAAAATACAGGGTTACTTAAATATCTCCTTTGCACCTTCTTTCCTCCTGTCAGCTCTCACCCGCTTCAGTGCTGCTGTTTTCAACTGTGCCATGGTGTGCTTGTATGACAGAGAATTATTACTGAGTCACTTTGTTGTTTTGCTCCCTTCAAATCTTGGCTTGCGTGTGATCAGGTCACTTGAAAATAGAGAAAAAATAATTTCCTTACAGCACTTTAAAAAAACCCAAAACAAAACAAAAAACCCACCAAGCATTAGCAAGGTCTTTCTAATCTTCTCTAGGTTTTCCGTTTAATGTATTGGGCAATACGGTTCTACACATCCTTTGTTCTTAGAGGGTGGCTTTCCTTTAAATGGCTGTATTCACCAGCACTAGTCTTCCTGCATTTCCAGTTCCTTACTCCCTTCTAGAAAGGAGCAGAGAACATCATTGTTGATCTCTGCTTTGCAGTTCCTGTTATGTGGAAGATGGCCTCATGGGCATCTTGGTGATTCATATTTACTGTAGGTTATTGCTCAATACTTGTCTGAGTAATCAAACTTCTTTGGGAGTACTGCATCCTGTAGTGCTGAGTACGTTCCAACCTTAGCCCTGAATTTTTATTTTTATTTTTATTTTTTTAGTAGAATGGCAAAACTAGTGGTCAGCACTGCCTTTTGTGTCTCCCTGTTATGTTGTACAAGCCTGTTACAGTAATTTTGCTCTTGGGATCTGATCTTTTTGGGAATTGGTGCTTTGCCACCAATCCAGTATAACCTTTGGGTACACAAGAACTTTATACTTGTAGTTCCCGATCCAGCTGGGATCCTCTGCATGTCTTTGTGCTCACTTAACTGTAATCGGCATGACCTACCTAGACCTGACATTTGCTTTGCTCTGTAGTTAAATGAGTAGTTCTGTTTGCTTTCCTGAGAGTGCTTTTTCATATTCCTTGAACACAGGGTTCAGTGCAGCTCCTGATGCTGCAATTGGATCCTCTCTCCAGCCTTCCTTAACAAAAGGGCCAAGTTCTCCCACTTGTTTCTATCTCCTTCCGAGGCTCTTGTTCCTTTCATGCCTTGAAACCTGAGTCATGTAGGAAGCGGAGGTGACTAGTAAGTGAAGTGGATCCAGCTCAATGAAGGCATTTTATAAAAGGGTAACTGATGGAGCACCAAAAGACTTTTCTCTGACAAAACCAGATACATGTGCAAACTGCCAGCAGATGCAGTCTGGTTTTTTATTTTCCAAGCTGGTTTTGCTATTTTTGGGGTATAATGCTTCAAAGTATCTGGCACGTGGCAACAAGTTTCCTGTAGTAGAAAAGTGAGGAATTGCAGCAACTGCACTTCAGTATCGCCTAGCATTTGTTCATAACAAGTAGGACTGTGCTCTGAAAACCTCCTCGGCAGGGAGGAGGAAGGAAGAACTCCATTACTGCAGGGAAGAGCAGTGCTAGCAAAGCCCAGGCAGTGACTGTTCAGGAGCAGCAGTCAGCTCCTTGTAAGGCAAGTAGGTTGGAGTACAGAAAACGTGTTTGTTAGAGGAGTGCGCTGCAGGGGATGTGGTTAACTTGCACTCTATGGGTTAATGTTAGTGTGTTTTCCAATGGTTTTTGGAAACAGCTGTTGGGACACTTCCTCGAATACAGGTGTTTAATAATGCTGGCTGACCTTCCCTCTATTATTGTAATGCCATCTTTTCATGAGAGCAAATGACAATAAACCCTGTCTGTTTCATCATGTTGGTGATGTCACTTTGTAGACTTGAATATTAGATTATCATCATTAATACAAGCCGTTGCTTAGGAAGCATGACGGCATGAATCACTTCCGTTAGGAAAATTTATGGACAGAATATGTAAGTTAGTCTTGCAAACCGACTGTCTTTGGTTTTTTTTAAACTTTAAATTGGGATTCCTGAAGTGAATTGGATTAATCTCTGTCCATTATGCTGTGTGATTCAACTACTACCAGCTACTTTAGAGGAAAGTACCATTCACTAATAGGCAGCTGTTCTTTATCCTGCCCATAGGGAAAAGCTGTTCCAAATCCCCAGCAGCTAATAATTGCTGTTATGTGTTTGAGCAGAAAGTTTCATAAACTAGCTAAACTCTACTTTAAACTCTAATACTAGTTTTTTTAGTCAGGATTTTTTTTTATTCTGTTCCTTTACTTGCATGCATCTCTCTAAAGAAAAACTTAACCAAAGTAGTGTTAGCTGCCTTTGAGAAACTGATGAAAGAACAAGAATTAGTGTAGAACGAGCATTTGAATTCTGATTAATTTAAAGGGGGGGGGGGGGGGGAGGAAGACTGGTATCTGGGAATTAATCACTAAGCAGTAATTTACACTGCCTAATAATATCCTGTTTGTTTTGGTGTAATGAAAAAATGACTGGTGTAGACTAGAGAAGATGATGTTGCTCAGACGCACGGCAGCACAGGAACCAGTGCCAGGCTGTACTCTGCAATTCACAAAGAGCTGTGAAGTACTAAGGACCAGTGAAATTGTCTTTTGGGTTTTTTATATGGAAATGCACATTTTAATGAAACCTTTAAAATACAACTGAATAAGAAATTATTCTTGAATATGTTAAATTGAACTTTACTTGCCTATAAAAATGATGCTAGAAAGTTCATCTTTAAAGCAGTTTGATGAAAGGAGGTACCAGATGTTTGTTCCTTCTGCTGCTTAAAAGTAGATTTTTGTTAGTTTTGTTTGTAGGTTATAGGCTTGAAAAAAGGGATTGGGTAGGGGAAGGGAGGCCAGGTAGTTGAAACCAGCATTTTGGCTGTTGTACTAGCAAAAATATTTTTTTTTCTCATGAAACTGCATATGTGCTGTTTTGCCAAAACAGGTATAATGGCTGAGAGGTTTATGTTTGTAATCCTAATATCTGGAGAATTCGTCTGCGCTTGGTGCTGCTGCTCCAAGTTGGTTAAGAGCTTAAAACAGGTCTCAGAAGAGCTTTCCCCAAGAAAGAATACAGAAAAACTGTCATAACATCTATTTTATTTCTTCATTTTAAATTTTTATCTCTTTCTTTTCTTGTTCTAATTTGGTAACTGGAAGCAGTAAACAAAGACAAAGCAAACCCAATTTTTATGTTTGAGGCTTTTGCCTAACTGACAGTGGAGGTGAAATGCAAATAAGTGGGTAAAGGAGAAATATGATAAGCAATTGCTTTCTTGGAGTTGATGTTTCTGAGAAATGGACAGGCCACGGCGTGGCTGCATGCTGATAGGATAGTGTCAGTTTGGTTTTAATAGGGAAAGCTTAAGAAGCCTTTTCTGTGGGTAAAATATCTTTTCCAAATATGCAAGGCTTTAACATTGTGATTTATAAAAACAGAGTATGATGAAATAATTTTGGCATTTTAATTTTGATTAAAAAAAAACCCTGAACTGGAATTACTACTTCTTATCTGCATGTGTGTCTGTCTGAGAAAGTTTCATTAAAAAGGCCCCCCTCCTCCTGTCTGTCTCGTTACCTGAAGGGAGGAGCCCACTTGAAACAATGAATAATTCCTAAACAACATCTTGCATGAAAAGTGAGTGTCGCCTCCTTTCTGCAAACACGCTTTGTGTATGTTTTAAGAACAAAAATCTAGATTCCAAATTCTGTTTAAAAAAAACAAGGCCACAACTCCCTCTCCACCAAAAAAAAATCCCAGCCCCCCCCCCCAACCCCTTTTGCCCATTTGCTGAAGGTACAGTCTAAATCTAAGCTTGAGTGTCTGCCAGGTTGTCCCATCAGTGTCCCCGTCTGTCCGTCCCCCCACTGCTTTGTTTCAGTGTTTTATATTCTATATATAAAATGTGGGTATACTTTTAAAAACCATTTCCTTTAAAATATTTCTGGGTTAGAGTAGTCTGTCTTGATGAAGCCTGTACATGAATCAACCTCTTTGTAACCTATGTTACAGTAAGAATTTTAGGAATTTCCTTTATTAGGACCCGTTAGTATACTGCAGCCACTGAGTGAGCTGCATTGATTTCTAGGTAAAGCAGCCTGAAATTGCCTGAAATTTATGGCATATGCCAACCTTCTGTACACTACTCCTTTTCAGTACGCAAAACTTAAATATCCTGAAGTCAGTCTCTTACTGGCGAATGTTATCCCACATTTAATACGTACAATATTCTTTGTGGAGAAACAGCAATTTGACTCTGAAACTGTTTTCCAGGTTAGTTGACTGCCACTAATGGCATGGTGAGATGTGTTGAAGAGCAGCTGCGAGGGTGTCCGACAGCAAGGGGACCGCTCTAGAGGCTGGGCTTGCAACATCATGGGCCAGTGTGTCACGAAGTGCAAGAATCCTTCTTCTACCCTTGGCAGCAAAAATGGGGAAAGGGAATCTGGCAGCAAGTCTCATAGTAAGAGAAGTGCAGTCCACAAAGACGACCATGGTTCAGCTTGCGGGAAATCTTCAGGTGATATACTTGTGAATGGGACAAAGAAAACGGACGCTGCTGTAGAGTCTAGTCAGCCTCCGACGTTTTCTGGAGATACAAAGAAAGACTGTGTTTCCAGCGCAGAAGAATCTTCGCTCCAAAGGATCGGGGAGTTATTTAGGAGGTATAAGGATGAACGGGAAGATGCCATACTGGAAGAAGGAATGGAACGATTTTGCAATGACCTCTGTGTTGATCCCACTGAATTTAAAGTGCTAGTTTTGGCTTGGAAATTCCAGGCTGCTACCATGTGCAAATTTACAAGGTTAGTTCTTGTAGAACTTGTAATTATTTTCATATGTTAAAGTATATCCTGTCATCTGTATGTTGGAGAGACAGCCTCATTAGCTTCACTTACTTATTTCTTCTAACACTTGCATTTTGATCAAATTAATTCCTACCATTGCAGAAGGTAAGCTCTGTATTGCCCTCTTTTCCTCTTCCCCTCACAGCGGGTTTCAGAACCAAAAATGTGGTTTCGGACGTTGTGCTGCTAATGATGAACAGCATAGTGAGATTCTGTAGACATTCATTTATTCTTGATTTACCAAAAACAGTTTTACTGTATCCAGCATTATCTTGGTGATGAGATTGGACACTGAAATTAATTTTCACTTTAAAGTAATATGAGATTCCTTAGTAATTGCTACCAACTCTGTTATCATTCTGTGAAGGAATGATAGACTGCTTCCTAAGAATTGTTCCTGCCTAACCAGTGTTACTACTTAATGTCTTTTTCCAAGAGTAATCCTGTTAAAGCATAGAGAGGGAAGGAAACACAAGGTTTTTGACACCAGTACTGTTTCATACAGGCTGACAAGTGATTGGTATTTGAAGTGCTGTCTGTCCTTTTGGACAAAGGGGTCAGTGTGCAGGCTTATAATAAGCATGTGTGATGCTACAGGAATCAACAGAACAGCTAAAACTTACCAGAACAAACAAATCCAAAACTACAACAGCCCCCCCTCCCCCCAACTTGATTATCAGTGTCCAGGTAAGAGCAAATAAAGACTTCCTACAGGGACTTGCTGAGAGAGAATTAATTTTTTATTTTTTGGTCTATCTACATTGGTTTGAGTAATGCTACCTATTTTTACTTAGCTTATAACTTTCAAAATTACTTTGGTGTTCTGAGCCCTGAACCAAGCATCTACTCCAGCAGCTTCAGAGTCTTTGTGGATGTGGGTGTGTGTCAAATGGATGAGTTACTCTGGAATGCAAATGTGGATTTACTAGAAGCTGATGGTGCAGGTATTTACTAACATGGTAATGGAATTGCAAGTAGCATTTGTGATTCTGCACAACCACCATGAGTTTTATTAATGTCGTTTTGATTTTCTTGGAGAGGACAAACGTAGTGGTGAGAGGTTACCTTTGTTTAAGGGCATGCTCCATGATACGGGTGCTGATTGACTTCTTCCATCAAGGAAAGCAATGCGGTCTTCCGTTCTCCTGAGTGCTCTCCTGTCTCCTGTCTTCCCTCCAGCCCATCCCACGTCAGAGTCTGCTGGCTTTGGTTAACATTGGCTGGTTATAACACATGCTTATGAGGCTCAGAGAAATCAGAGCTAACCATCTACCCACTTGGCCAGATTATTAGTAGGCTAATTAGTACAGGACTGGTGCTTTGAGCAGTGTTTATATGTGGCATTGTAGCCTGTGTTGTGTGAGGCCATGCTCTCTTCCACTCTCTCAGCAGGTGCCTTGCTGACCGTTGCCGTTGGCACCCTTTTTATTTTGCAGGCTGGAAGAGCAACCAAAAACCACAGGAGAGCCACGTGAACTGCTCTGTCCCTTGAGAACAGCGTGCCCAGAGCATGGGTGTTTAGATGTGGGCAATATTGAATCAAGCTGGCTTATATATGGCGCTTCAGTGCGTAAATGTGGTGCTTTCAAACATTTGGCATTTCTTCTGTGGTGAATTTTTTATTCACTTTTTAATGTGAAAGGCACTGGATGTGGTAGTATCGAGTAGTCAGAAAGCCAGACAGCAAAATCTTTCAAATGCTAACAGTGCCCCAGCAGATCTGAGGGGTACGTGTGGTTCCTCAGGATATGAGGAACTTCTTGGAAATGTCTTTCTTTTCTGTAGCTCCTGTTGTGAAAATCTTTGTGCCACCTGGGCTGAGAGTATACCTTGTCTTGTCCAAATAACCTCCTTCCAATTTGACATAGCTGAACAGAGATGGGAAGCATTCAGCGCATCAAGTCAGTAGGAAGTGCTCACACTAATTTATCTTCTCTTGCTTAATAGGAAGGAGTTTTTTGAAGGCTGCAAAGCAATAAACGCAGACAGCATTGACGGTATTTGTGCAAGGTTCCCCAGCCTCTTAAATGAAGCCAAGCAGGAAGATAAATTCAAGGATCTCTATCGTTTCACCTTCCAGTTCGGCCTGGACTCTGAAGAAGGACAGAGGTCGCTACATCGGGAAATAGCCATTGCCCTTTGGAAATTAGTCTTCACCCAAAACAAGCCCCCCATTTTGGACCAGTGGTTACACTTCCTAATCGAGAACCCCTCAGGAATCAAGGGAATCTCCCGGGACACATGGAACATGTTTCTAAATTTTACTCAGGTGATTGGACCGGACCTTAGCAACTACAGCGAGGACGAGGCCTGGCCGAGTCTCTTCGATACCTTTGTGGAGTGGGAAATGGAGCGAAGGAAAAAGGAAGAGGAAACCAAATGTATTACGTCTTCGGACACAGAGGGCCTGTGTGCGGAGGAACAGACTTAGCGGCGTCGAAGCAGCAGTGACAAAAGCAACCTGTTGCCCTTCATGAAATGTAAACTCTGGATGTTTCTGGAAATTACCGAGGCTCCAGATTTTTCTACTTTACACCTTTTTCTGCCTTGTCTTTGAAAGGGCTCTAAAATGCTGTATCATGTTTTAGGCACTTTCTTAATTTTGGTTATTCCTTTTACTCTTGCCCTGAAATATTTGACCCTGGCTACAAGTTAAGCGTGGTTGGTTTTTTTTGTTGTTTTTTTTTTTTTTTAAGACTTCAGATTAGTATAAGTAAGTCTGATATTTCTTGCACAATGTAGATCTTTTTAGTTAGGTTAAATTAACATTGCTAAATTATACAGTGCCAGATTAAGTTTTTCATACTACATCTGTCAGGGCAGGTCTGTACTGTGTGTAGTGCTGTTTACATTGTTGAAATTTTAGGCTGTAATAATTTTAAGGTTTTATACCAAGATGAACAGCAGTGTTAACTGTTAACTATAAATGCATTAATTCCCAAGTAATAAGGCTCTAAAAAACAACACAAGCAACAGCTTTTTGTAATATGTCTAATTCCCATCTTAAGCTAACTCTTAGTGAATGAGTCCAGATCATTCCTTTTTTTGGAGTTTCAAACTAAATGTTGGGGTTGTTTTATAAAATTACTGTACCTGTCAGTCAACTGAGTGGTAGATGACGATTTGTATCTAAATCTCTTACACATCATGTAATAAAAGAGCAGTACTACCTCAGTTTTATTGAAAGTGGACTTCTTGATGGACTTCCATTTTCTCTGGAAGTTGTATTTTTGTGGTTACATGAGAACATTTTTACTTGACTAAAAGAACCAAAGGTTCTGCTTCTTAAGTTTGCTAAACGTTGACAGAAGCAACACACAAACCCTAAGTCTTCAAGGAAAACTGTGGTATAATTCTGCTTTAATTTGTTTGATTTATACCTAAAGTATTATCTTACTTGTCTGGCAAGCACAGTACTTCTATATAAGGAACTATCTTTTGCATTAATATTGACAAACCAATTTTTTAAAACCTATGTTTAATTGCTAAATCGCAGTTAATACTCCACACTTTCTGGAGCAACAATATCGGCATCTGATGACAAAGTGAATTCTTAATGTGTTCTTAATGACAACAGTGTAGATGAGTCATTTTTAGACTGATTTGATAATATTTGGATAGGAGTCAATTTATTATTTTACAATGCCTGTATTGGGACTATTTGCCTGTTGAAACTGTTGTGACTTAAAGGGAGTTTTATTAACACTGGTTGAAACTTTTTTGGTTATTGATGATACCTTTTTTAATTTTACTATGTCAACTTTTTACACCTTTTGGTAAAAGGGATGATTGCCAAGGCTTTCTATAGAGCTAAGTACTGGCTTAATGAATTTGATACATTTCCATTACACACCTTTTATTTTCAGAGCTGCATTTCAGGATCATAAAATAGCCTCAATTAAAAAAAAAACAAACCACAAACCAAAACAAACGAAAAAAAAACCCTGGACAGTCATCCGTATCATCTAATGGCTTTGGTGATAAAACGGTTTTAAAGCTAAAGGGGAACAGATTTTAAGTGGCAAGCTTGTCACTGGATCCAGGATGGCATGCTTTGCACATCTGCTGTGCCTGAGGGGAGTTAGCAGAGAGGAGGAGGATCTGCCTGAATTGTGTCACTGGCTTTGCTGGTGTGCAGCCTATGCAATAGCTTGGGTCTGAGATCATAAATCACTAACATAATGTGGGTATTGAAAACTGTTTAAAAACAAACCCACAAGCCACAGATAGCATCTCTTTCATCTAATAAAAGGAGTGTTTGGTCCATGGTGCTTCTGCAAGCTTTTACTGGGGGACGTGTTAAGCTGTGGAAGACAAATGTAGTTGTTATAGATGCAGCTGAGCCTGTCCCTTTGCAGGAGGGGAGCCCAGAACTTGCTCTATTACAGGTAAATACACCCAAAGCTTTATTCTTACTACTATAACCTTCCAAGCTACTGTGGCACAAGCACTGTTTGGCAGCAAAACCTTATTCTGATTTGGTGAGCAAAGCAGGCCAAAGCACTTGTGCTGGTATAACTGAATTTATGGTGAGACTTTTGCTGGTGCTGTTAATTTAAAAAAAGAAAAAAAAAAATTCCCCAACAGAGGCTGCTTTGTTAGTGAAAGTTCCAAGTGGAGACTGATTTGATAGCAAATGAAGACTGTATTTATAATTTCGAGACTACTCAGTCATTCAGCTATTAAACGCTTTGTTCATCGCTTCATTTATTTTTTTTTTCCTAAAGGGAATTTAAAATGTCCAGAGTGTGAAAACTATTCAAATGGATATTCAAAATTGTGGCAGTGGCTGCTACTGATTAATATGCTAAACTGCAGCAGTTCCAAAGGATGAGGGATAGAGCTCTTTGAGGAAGGTGTTTATCTTGTGGTCTGAATATGGATAGCAGTAAGAAAATCAGTCCATAGCACATCAAGGCTTAGCCGTTTTAGTGTATCAAACGTAATACAGCTTCTTTTTAAAGGTGGTGGTGGTAAATATACAGGAATGGAATGGAATATAAAGGAATGGAAAATCTTATTTTGTGTTGGGGAAAGGACATAGGATTCTCAGTGGCTTAAGTCCCATGCTTTCAGTACAAGAGGACAGCCTTGCTCTTGTTCCGCTGCTTTCAGCCTAGCAGGAGCAACTCCATCCATTGGGTAGAATACCTGCAAAAATAGCCAAATGATATATCGAGCAAAGTACCAATTATTTTTAGCCTAACTATTTTTTTTTTTAATTACCATTTACAGAATGCCAGCCAGACCTGTATCAGTTTTAAACTCCTGAACCAGGAGCTGAAGGTGCAATTCTTTGGCAGTGCTGAAAGTGAGAGGGCGTCAGACCTTCCCTTGGATTGTCTGGTGATTTTATGATCCTAAACGAGAATAGACCGTACTCTGTAATGCTGGTGTACCTGTGTGGGAGTGGGGGTTTGTACATGTTTGTGAGAAGTCTTTAACAATACCGGAGCCTCTGAAAAATATGCTTGTTTAATGGTTAAACTGTGAATATCTGTGGAACAGGCCAAATACATTCACGCTTCATTTTTATATAATTTAAATCTTTATTCTATAGGGCACAGCACTGTAGTGAGCAGTGATGCTGATGAAATCCTCGAAATCATTGCAGCTATTTAATTTTTTTTTTAATTAGAGTATGCATTAGAAAACTTTATGCATGTAGTGAATCTGCTGCAACTTGAGATAAATAACTATAGAAAACTATATAGATAGTTATAGTAATATACTGGAAAACTGGTCTGACATCCGCACTCTGTGGCATTTTATTGCCTTCCCTTATACGCAAAGAAATACAACTCCTGTAAACTTTAGTCCCTAGTAATAAAACACTGACCACCTGCACCATATTATAGTTTGCAACACCTTTAAAATTTGGCTCCCAGATCAACTGGAGGCTTACTTGTGCTAATTTTTACTTGTGTGGGTGCATTTCTGAGGTCAAAGACTATTTATTGATTCAAGTAAGGATTTGAAAGATTCCGCCCATAGCCGGCCATAAAACATGACCGAGGAAATTAATTAAAATTGAATGCTGAATTGTGAGTTTACTTGCTGCTGGTGCTATTCTATATGGAGAATTATAGCTTTTTAATACTGTGCAATCGTATGAAAGAACCACAGGAAAAATAAATGAAGGTGGGGCAGGTGGCATAAAATCAGACAGCTGAAGCCTGTGGCAGTTTGGTCTGCCAAGCGCTGCCTTCCCCAGGCTGGCAGGGCAGATCTGCTCATGAATCAGCCTCTGAACCACTACAGCTTTTCGGCCAAGCACATTTAAGAGCTTTGCTGACGAGCGAGTGACTTGGGGTTGGTTGCAAATAGATGCAGCCCCTTTTCCTGAGGGCAGGGCAGCTGTCAGGTGCGGGGTTCAAAGTGCTGGGGACAGCAGCAGCTTTGCCTGTGTGACTTTTACTTCACTCTGTGCATGTCCATCAGAGCCTGAAGAACCCATGGATCCCAGGACTAGCCTGTCACCTGTGGTTCCCAGACATGGCTGTGCACTGACTAGTGACCTTAGTATTTTCATGACACTGTCAACATAAGTATCTTCCTTACAGTTCTAAGCCTTGTTTCCAAAAAAAGCCCACCAAAGTTAAAGAAACACCACGTAGTTAATAGCCACCTCGATCAGGATGTAATTTGCTGGCTGAGGTTACATCATTCCCATTCATTGGGAAATAATAGTTATTGTGAGTTTCTGGGTCTTGCAGCCTTGTGTTCTGCAGTGTGACCCTTTTTTAGAAGATCCTCAGTAAATTGGGCACCCGGTTCTTCCCTTGAGCTCATTCTGCTCGAAATGTGTGCATGTGAATTTACCTTTTCATATTAAAAAGGAAGATGCTTAACCTGAAACTCAAAAATTTCCAGGGTAGTGTTTCAATATACAGCAAAACATAAATATTTTTTCAAATAAGTATTGAAAGCTAAGTGTCTGCTTCAATTTTGTCATGTGCAAACAAAACCACCAGTGTTAAAATTTTCTCTCTGGACTATTGAAGATTGAATCTTTGGTTTTATATTGCCAACTGAAGTGAAACACATGAAATTGTAAGACAGAAGGCTGTAACTCCTTCACCATGAAGTACATAGGTATCTCTACCTCTTTTTCTTAGACTTGAATAGTTTAAGATTACCATCCTTTTCTCCCAGGATTTTATGCCTGGATAAGTAATCTATTTTTTTTTTAATTGACCCAAGTTAAGTATTATCTATTTGCCATACTTTTTGGTATACTGCTTTTAATCTGCATGCAATTGACCCTTTGAAAGGGAGCCAGGTCAAGCTGCAAACAAAAGTGTCGGTCCCCCTGGGTGCTAGTTTTGGAGTGCAATAGAGTAACCTACTAGAGCTACATCGCATATGGCTCAGCGGCTTTTATCATCACACATCCTCTTCCCTGGTCAGGCTACTTGTACTGACAATAAATTGAAGATGGAGCAGCTGCTCCCCAAGAGGGAGTCATCAGCTTTTCATTTGCCCTTGAAAAACTTTAGAAACCCACCTGATGCAGTGCCATGAGTGTATTTTGATTAAAAATACTGTGTTTTCCCTGTTGGACTGGACCTGTAACACCCAGCAAAGATTGGAGCTGCAAAAGTGTAAAGGCTACACATGTCCTTTTCCTCCCTGAGGTCAGAATCTTGGCTCAGGATAAAACCCTTATGCTTGAGCAAAGCTGGAGCATTCTCAAGTGTATTGGGGATGCCAGAGTGGCTTCAGTGCTCAGTTGTATTCATGAATGCATTTAGGTGGTGTCTCTTTTTCATGCAACACATCTGTGTCCCTTCCTTTCCTTCCCCAAAGAAAACTACAACGCAGTTACTGTCATTGCAAATCCCATATAGATGTTATGCTGTAGCAACTGTTGCTACAAGATTCTTCTTCCAGTTTGAGGGCTGCTTTTGGGGTGTGGCCTCTTGCACTATCTGTACAGGCACATATTTCAAGAGGACGGGGGGGACGTGTGAGGCAATAGGTAAAAGGAGCACGAACGTACTAGTCCTGCTAACAGCTTGCCTTAAATCACTGATGTTACAGTGGTTCCTTGCTACTATTGCGATCTTCAGTCTTTCTGTAGTTAGGTTTTAAAATCCAACAGGTTCTGGAGGTTATACCATTTTTTTATTTTTAAAAAGCTTCTATCTTTGCGTAATTGCACTCTTCAGATAAGCCCTTTCCAGATAACATGTCATTTCACACACGGACAGGAAAAAACATCTGTCTCCAATGTTCTTGCTGTAAAGTGCTTCCCCCCCCCCCCCCCCCGTAAATTATATTTGGACTAAAGGTTGCCTACTGTTGAAGCAGTGTGTTTACTTGAATGTTGCCATTTTATGCAGTTACAACTGCTGACTCTTGCTCTTCTCTGGGCCCATGAGTGGGGAGATCGTGTGACCAGAGGTGGCAAACCTGCACAGAGGATCAGTGGAGCTGAAGGCTGGCTGCTGTTTTTATACTCCCATATGTATTACACGTTAGAGGACTTCACAGAATAGTGCTTAATATTTTGAAGTTGTGACTTTTTAAGTCACGCTAAATGGTTATCTTAAAATATGCTTGCTTTCTTATCTGTAAGTTAAAATAGTCTTTAAAAAAAGGAGATGGGCTGGCAGGAGTTGTTGGAGGGCCTCGTGCTGTCAGTTGCCGAGTGACTCAAATTCCAAGAGCCATGGATGCAACTGGCAGGATCAGGTCCTGACCCAGCGCAACTGGGGTTTGTACTGGCTGGTCTCGAGGGCATGAAGCAACCGCAAGTCCTTGACAGGCTGCGTGGAGGAGAAAGGTCAGCCTGGGAGAGCTAGTTGACCCAGCTGGATTTCTTGGAATACTTGCTTGTGGATCTTGAGGCCCCAATGTAGCCTCAAGTTGCCCTTTATGGAAGGAATGCATTTTGATAGCGTGTGCTCCCAGAGAAGTAACAAATTCTAAGAAAATAATGAGAGCACACCTTGGTGTGGCTTTCATTGACTCACGTGTGAATACAACTAGCTGATCGATCTCTCAGTTCCTCAGAAAACCAGCAAGGGTGGATAGGATCGAATCTGCCGTTCTTTGTGTCAGGAGTGGTTTTTGCCTTTTCAGACTTACCCAAGAGATAACCATGTATGATCCAATTTTCTTGCTCTGGGAAACAATGAATGTATTGCTTGTCTTGGAACAGACCGGTGCTTCCTCTTTCAGGCAGCAGTATCAGAAGTGCTGTGGAAATGTAATGCTTGAAAATGGCTGGAGTAAATTCTGTTTCCTGTAGGGTCTTTTTTTAAAGGGATGTGGCCAAATTTGAAACCGTGATCTAGAGGAAAAGTGGGAGAAATTCAAGATGATGCATCTACTGAGTCCCATTTGGTTTGTAGTTTTACCATTTTGCTCACCATTGTTGTCTGGAACAGAATGGAAACAGCATCTTATAGAATGTGCAATCTAAGGCACAATGCAAATAGGTTGTAATAAGAAGGTCGTCTTTACTTGATAGCAATCCTGAGTGCAATGTTTTTGTCGTGTCCCTTTTGGAAGAAGAGCATTAAGTGCAGTCTGAGGTTTTTCTTTTCTTATAAGCAAAGCATTGGTTTGTCCATTACTGACTTCTTGTGGAATTTGTGCCAGATGTATATTAAATATTTTGGTGCTTTTTCTAATCCAAGCTGCCATTCATTTACCTGTGAGATTATTGTACTTCTGTATATTTAAATGACCAATCCCTCAAAGAAAAAAAAAGATCCTTTAGTCACAATGTATCCTGACTACTGTAGCTTTGTAAATGTTCCAAAGCTTCTGGGTTTCCTGTATTCCAGTAAGATCTGAGGGGTGGGAGGGGAACAGCTACAGAAATCTAATCCACTGGAAAGGGAACTTGCACAGTGTTCTGTGCATTACTGAACAAATGAGTAACATTTGTGGTGTTTACATAATGACACGTTGGTGTTCACTTTTTTGTGCTCAAGCTTTGTACAAAATGTCTTATTTAAAGCTGAAGTCCTTTTTACATTTTCAATTAAAAGGGGACAAATTAATTATTTTTTCATGACTATAAATAGGACTCTTGCTAGTTTTATTTGTCATCTCCAGAGTTTCTCAAGCAGGAATCCTGGATGCTTACTAAATCCTGCCTAGTCCTTGTGGGGAGGTGACCACATCATTTTTAAGTGCGTGGAATGAAAACTAGCTGGTTTTTTTCAACTTTGCAGTGCAAGCATCTACAACAAGGAGATGCTGGATGTGAACAGTCTTAACAGGAGTGTATTCTTACAGAGGGATGAGTGCTGAGGTCAGTCTGCCATCCACCCCCTTCCACTGAGCTGCCTGACCCCATGGTCTCTGCTGGGCTGGGGTCAGCAGTGGGGACTGGCAGTGCTGGGTGAAGGGACTGACTCCCTTTCACATTTTGTAGTAGCCCTGATGTTGATGCTTATCCCAGTTTGCAATAGCCACAGCCAAAGGATGCCAGGCTCGCTTGGAGGGGGTAGAGTACTTCTAAAAGAAAAAAATTGGCTGTGTTCCATCTTAATAATCGGTTTCATTTCAGGAGTTTTGGAGGCTTTAAATTCAGGTATGAACGACACTGACATGAGCATCTACTACCTGCCCACTAGTGCTGCCTCTGGGCTAGCGCTGCATTTGCCTTTCTCTCCCGTGCCCATATTTTTGCCTGCCTCCTCCACGCAGCAACTCCCGACTTCTACGCCACTAGCTGCTTTTTGCTCAAGTGCCCAGCACAGGGAACTTGGGATTGGAAAGTAGGAGGCTGTATATCTGTATTTAATAATTTCTGGAATAATAACTATTTCAACTTTATCTCAGCCTATTCTAATTCATATCAAGAAATCCTTCATCTCATATTCAAACCTTGTAACAAACTTTTTCTTTTTTCTGAGTGCTGGAAGCTCTCCTAGGCATCCTCATGCTTGGAAATTCCATATATTAACAAGAGATGCTCAAGCAGCCTTTATTTTACGTGGCAATGGCTGCAAGCTGTCAGGTTGCAAGTGACCTCATGCTACTGCTGGTAGTGCAGTCTTGGTGCAACTCTGCACTTCCAGCTCCCTGCTGAAAGCGATGATGTATGAAGTTCGCAGAGAGGTGTGCTTTCTTTAAAATGGCCCTTGCCCCTCCCACAGTCACACTGTAACTTCTCTTGTTTCTTCTTTTTTTGTGTGTGAGGGGTGGGGTGGGGGGGATCAGGGAGGGAGGAGAAAGTAGAGTTTGTCCAAGAAGTATGAATCACCAATTCCTCCTTTCCATGGACTAAGTACTGTACTTTCCCAGAAAGGAGGCAGCAACTCTGCTTCAGAGCTGGCACAGCACATTTCCAGAAATCCAAACAATTCCTGAGAACAGCTTTTAACCACTGAGCAGCTGCTGCAGGTACTACATTAACTTGGCTTGCTGGTTTATGGCCTGCAATGTTTCAGTGAAGACAACCCAGCTGGTACATCAGTCTCCAGCAATGAACAACTTGCCAGGTTACATCTTACTCGCCAATACTGATCGGCTTTTATGCAACACTCCCCCTGGTTTGCCCCCAGCTCTTCCTAAGCACTTGCCTAGCTCACCCACTGCCAAGGAAAATTGCCACAGCAAGATGGGTTAATGGAAAAGGTTTTGTGCTTTAAGATGTTTTGAATAGCTTTTATTTTTAGGCTTTGTAAAAGATACAGAGTGAAAGCCTATTGTTCTTATGGTAAGAGATCTTTACAAAGACATCAATATTTAAAGTAATTAAAAATATCTTAACAAAAGACTTTGCTTAAAAACTTGGCAGTTTAACAAGCACTCCTCCCTCCGTCATCTTTTATTCCCATCAGACCAAGGCCAGATTGTGATCCATGCATGCTGCAACAGAAACAAGAGGTGTGTTATTTCTGCTCAGGGTAGCCTTGATGCACATAAGCTTGCTGGTCTAGTAGTGCAAAGCCTGCAACCTTCAGGGTCAGCAGACTGAAAAACTGTTTTTTTGTTGTGTTGTTTTTGTGGTTTTTTTTTTTTTTTTTTTCCTCCCCGCACCCAACAATTATTTGGCATTCTTAATCAAGAAGCCTCCTCTGGACTGTCAGTCCTCTGGGTACCAGTAATACAGAAACCTCACTTGGCAAGAAACCTCTTCCAAGCCTAGGATGGAGCTCCCTTCCAACCCACTCAGGAGCCTGAGAGATGTGAGCCAGGCTCTGTGGGCTTCTATAGGCTCTTTGTGGATGCAAACTCCTGAATCCACCTGGTCTGCTAGTGGGATTCATAGCCCTCAGTGATGTGAGACAACAGGCAAGCATGAAGTGAGGCTTCTTTGAGATGGCCCTTGAAAAGTAAATTTGGACCCACTGAGACCAGTGAATCTGCTGCAGAAGACAGATGGTGTGGACTGTAACTCCACAGCTGTCCTCTCCCCAAACCTCTCCAGTGGGCTGACAAGTTAGTATGCAAAGTAACTGAGGTGCTACAGTGGTGTAGAGAAGAGGCAAACAATTGCTCAGAATGTAAAAGCTGACTTGGTTATAGCCCAGAAGAAAGAGCCGATGATCAAAGGACCACATGCGCTACTAAACTGCCTGCAGAAGTTAGCACTCAGTTCAGGAGTCCCCCATGGCTGAGTTAAACCAAGCCAGTATTTGATACTGAGCTTGTGCAAGAAACCATTTACATATGGCTACATGCAACCACCACTTCTCTAATAAGGTAGGAATTGCTGCTGTCTCATTTTATATGCTATCATTCTTTAGTGTGGTGGAAAACAGCTCAATGATCTTTATTTAAGAAGACAAATTATTAAAAAAAACCCCAACAAAACCCAAAACCTAAAAAATTATATATTTTTTTTTAAAAAAGTTAGAAATTGACAGTTAGAGCAAATCACACCAAGAGCAGCCCTTGGCATGCAACTTTGCTGAAACGGATTGTCACTGGCATTAAGCCTAAATATATGCTTGGCTTGGGATGCATCTCCCTTCTAGGGACGCTGTTTGGTGCAGAGGATAATACAGCATCATGCTTCCTCGCAGGAAGCTTTGCAAGCAAGAGAGGAGAACCTGGCCTGGCTGCCCTGCCAGGCAGAAGAGATGCTGCCAAGCAGCTCTGTTTTCCTGCTTCTATTTCAGGGCATGTCTTCTGTCTCCACAAGGAATGGTACCCCATCTGTTGAAGGGCAACTGAAGAAAAGCAAGGGGAGATGTGACCTTTATTTGACTGTCTGAACAGTGACACAGTGAGAGAACAGAAAGAAGACTGCTGAAGTAAGTATGTACTCAGTAACTAGGGCCTTGCCTGGGAAAGATTTAACCTTTCTGTTTAATAATTAAGCAGTGAGTAACTGTGGCAGTTCAGGCTCCAGGGTCTGAAAGGCAGGAAGCCCACCCCATCTGGAAGCATCCCTGATATTAGCACTGAAGCCCAGCTCAGCTCTAGGACTTGCTCCTTCCTATGAAAGCTTAAGCACTTGGTGAAAATGTTTATTCCACTTGTGTCCCTCACATAAGAACAAGTGCATGAACCACCTCCTTGATCAGCTATGGCTGAAGCACGTACATCAGGGTACCACAAGACAACAACTGGTAGATGATGCCTTGGCTGCAGCAGTTAGGTAGTTTTAAAAACAAACAAACAAAACCCCACCAAAACCACTCCAAAGAGTGGCTGCTGTAGAAACTCTGCTCAATTTTCTCATGGGCACATAAAACTTACTTACCTTGTTCTCAATAGGGATGAAACATCCAACAGGGGAAGGTAGGTGAACTGACAAGACCTGTATAATTAATCAACACTGTGTACTTCAGCCTTGCTAATCTGGACCATCAGCTACGTAAGTGGTTTCAGCACTTGTGCTTGTTCTGGATCAGGCATGGCTTATGGGCAGAACTTACTGTTGAGGTTTTATTGGCCTAACATGAAAGTCAGACTGAGTAAGTACAACAGCTTGTTCAGGCCTTCTCTCAGGCTTTCACTTCCTTGTGCAGGGTTTTAATTTTTAATAGATTAAGATAAAAATAATTTGCTATATATTTTCCTTGGCTCTTTGCAAAATAGGTGGCAAGTTACCTGTTCACTCCAGGGAAGAGAACTATGCACAGGGTGTTATTCTGCAGACTTCTATAAAGCTTTTTGATATGGTGGTCTAACTTCTTCACCTTTTTCCTTAGATCCTGCTCCTGCATAACAGAATATAAGCATTACAATCCCCCACTCATCTACAGCAATCACACTTAAAAGTGAATGTGGCAAGACGGACCCTTGGGCAGTGTCAGGGATTGAACAGGTGAGGACAGCAGCAGGGAGAACCACATGCCCCACTCAAATGGCACTGCAGCCTCCTCCAGTAAAAATGAGAGCTGCAACTGGAGCTGTTCTTTCCTGTACAGCTACACAACTAGTCACCTCTCCCTCTGACTCTCATACCACTTGCTACACCTGTACATTGCTCTGTCTGCTCTCAAGTGGTAGGCTTCAGTTCCTGTGTAGCATCACTTGCTGCCCTGAGCAGCTATGCTGGTTTTAAGGTTATAGAGTACCCTGCAAACATCACCTTATCTCACGTGGTATGACCTCTCCAAACTGCCTTGTGGGAACTGATCCTTGGCAGCCTCTCTGCTCCAGCACAAGGAGACCCTTCTGTTACATGCAGCTCTGCACCTAAGCGCTCAAAGTTATCACTCCTGGTTCCCAGGGCAATACCTCCTCACTAACTGCAATGAACATCAGCCTAGCCTTAAACTCACAGAGTCAGACAGTTGCTCCATTTTCTCATGTAAGATGTTTCCTCCTTGCTTCCCATTGCTGTGATTCACTTGCCAAAGCCATCTCCAGAGGTGACCTGAAGCAAGAGCGTTCCTACTTCTTAGTTTGCTACCCTTCACAGTCCATCCATTTATAACTTCAAGGGCATCCAGAGCACTCTGTGATTTCTGGAATTCTGAAACACAAAGAGAAGGGGAACATGCTTTGGCAGTGATGTTGCTCCCCTGTTCCTTGGCACACGTAGTGCAGGGCTAAAGGTGTGGAGCAGGAGGGAGATGAGAAACTGAAATCACTGCAGCAAGCAGATCCGTCATCTTGCTACAGGTAAACATCAGACTATAGAAACGCCAATTGACTGCAACAGCACTCATCCAGTTGTTCGCCTCACCTTTTTAGAGGTGATTACTTGTCTGTGTGAAGCTGCACAGTAGCCAGTCCTCATGTTGAGGTACTGGAGCCAATGAACTATCCTGGAACTTTTCTAAGTAAAGATTTTTTTTTTTTTTACGCAGGTTTTTTTCCTTTTAAATATTTAGCTGTAAACTGTTCCGCCAAACAATACAGGCTTTTACTGGAGTATTTTAAGTACCATCACTTTGAGCATACATGAGTTTCAGTAGCTCTTGCTGTGTCTGTGCAAAGTCCCAAGGGCTGCTAAATAAGCTTATTTGAAGGAAATAAGCAGGCTGTATGTGAAGCTACTTACTGAGGAAACAGCAGTTCCTGTGCTTTCCACTCTGGAGATCCTTTGGCAGGAACAGTGTTTCCAGGTCTTTCAACTGGCTGAATTCTTCTTGCAAGTCCGTCTCTGTTAATGACTCCTTTAGACCCGCCACATAAATCACACCTTCATTTTCTACGTCCAGTTCTAGTTCCTTTATCCAAACATCACAGTCCAGCATTGCTGCAGTGATGGGTCTCTGGACCTGGGTGGATTCAGCAGGAACAAACACAGCACTTCAGCCCAAGCAGCTGTGTTCTGAGCTTCTATTTTAAATTATTTTCTCTTATTAACCGAAGTTGACAGGCTATTTTTCCTCCCTTGAAAAAAATACAACTAATGAAGGCTAACTTAATTATCATGAAAAAGGAAGAGAGATCATGTTCGTAATGCAGAAACACTACAAAATTAAGAACGCCATACTTTGTATATGGCATTTTAACACAGTTACTTGGCTCTTCCTTTTAAAGCTGCAGTTGGAGGTCAGAATGCTTTCTAACCTCCCTTCTGCTGACAGGCAGAAAGGAAAAAAGAGGGCTATAACCATTTCCTTTCTGCCAGTGGCTCTGAATTGTCCAGGGACAGGGAGATGGCAACAGCACAACCAGCCAGCATTTACCCAGACGCTACGCTGTAAGTAGATGTTAAGAGAGACATATTGGATACTGTTCCTGTGCTCAACATAACTTAGACTTTTGCTGTTTGCATTGTTTACCTTAATGCAGGATCCTGCTACCTCAGCTCCATTTAGGCTTTCCACAGCAAGCTGGGCAGCTTCCAGCACTTCGTATTGGATACAGACATAGGGCTTGAAACAGAATAAGATAGTCCAGGCTTATCAATAAGACACGTTAGCCCTCCCTTTTAAAAAGTCAGGTCTCAATATATTAAGTTGCGTTTTCTTTTAAAAATAGAATATAAATAGGTTTCAGGGTAACATATGTAACACTCCATACACCATAGCTGTTAAAAAACCACCTTCAATTAGCTCCTCAATTAATACCAACCTTTTTTTTTTGCCATTAAAGGCCTTAGCTTATCAGTTCTCTCGAGAGGGACAAAAAACATCTCAGCTTCTCCAATGCTCAAAGCCCTTTAGCACGAACAGCACAGTGAAGCCACATGAGCTGTGTTTATTCTTGTCATTGTGTGGAACAGCTTTTAGATACCCTGAATTGTTGTAGCTGATGACTAAACCACCAGAAAAAAACCCCAAACAGAATAACTGATATTTCAGTGGTTCTACTCCATGTCTTTCCAAGAGACTACTTGGGCCTTCCATGCCTATCAGCAAGCTTAATGCTTTGAGTCCTCCTCACCTGGTATGTTTCAGTTACCACTGTAAGGGACTGGATTGGTCCACATCTCCCAAATTCTTTTTTCACAGACTTCAGACAAAAGCTTTCTTCAAAAGGACCTGCATAAATTGTCAGCATGTCAGTCAGCTTGCTTCTCACCTGTAGGAACACAGATTAGAGAAGGAACTTCACAAAGCAAAGGAACTAACTACTTGGTGCCTCCAGATAAATAAAGTCTCTTTCTAAGCTCAGCAATGAAGACTATTTTCAAAAAAATAGTACCTTTTCATAAAGTCCAGCAAGAAGGTGAGATGCAATGTACTCCGGACCCAAACTGAACTGAATGATACTGAATGTGGACAGGGGAACATCTTCTAAGGCCCTCTGAAGAATCTGGAGGGAAAAGAGTGTACAAGGCTCAAAGAGGTACAAGACAATTGTACTGCAAAGGATCAGAAACAAAGCTATTGAACTTAATTCTCAACTTTAATTTTCATTATTGTCCAAGGAAGCCCTCAGGCAGAAATTCTTCTTTAGTGAGTCATGAGAGGATGTAGAGGATCAAAGCTTATTTCCAAAATGTTAAAATGGATCTAGCTAACATGGTATTAACACCATTGCTAACAGTACTGTCAGTCAGCTTTTTAAAATAGGACTCATCTACCCACCCCCAGAACAAGAACTATGATATTACTTTGATGCTTGCTTAGACCAACCCACTCTAAGTCCATTCACCTGTTTGTTTGAAGTGCTCAGGTTACTCTGACACAGGCCAGAAGAGTCCATTTCCTGTCTGCCCAAAAGGAGGGGTTTCTGGCCAGTCACCTGCAAGCAGTCTAAAAAGCTAGCAGAGAGAGAAAAGCTGTGAATCACAGTACTTATCAATATGGTGAATTAAAAGCTTTCAAGAAGTGCTTGTCAGAGAAAAATTATACAGTTCATTAAAGAAATCTGAAAGAATATTCTTGTCCTCAACATCAAAAGAAGCCTAGAAGATGCTTTGTGAAATTTAAGATGCAACTTCTGAAAGTTTTTCAGTGCTATGCTACAATTATTTGGGTGTCTCTGAAGACCCTGATGGCTTCTGAAAAACATAACACACTTCTTTGATTTTACTGAGGATTCAACAGAAGGAAAAACATGCATATTTGAGAATCTTATTACCATGGTTTGGATAAATGTGGAGGCTCATTCAACTGTTTCTGGACCCTGCATCCTTGTGGCTGTAACACAGCTTTTTTCTGTGAAACCTCAGCCAGTTTTTCAGTTGTCAGAAGCATCTCCAAGTTTAGTTCTGCTACCTTGGGGAAGGAAGAAGATTAGTAGTTGGCTTTCATCTGAGCTAATTGTAGCTAACCAAAAAGCATATGCTTTCTCTATGAGTCATCTAGGCACACTCCAGAGTAGTGAAGAAAAACAGGCATTAATTTCTTGTCTTATTATTTTCTGTTGTAATGATCAAGCATGCAGTACTCGCAGCATCAACCAGCAATCATCTCCAAAAAAAGTTCTCTCAGAAACCAACGACACAAGCAAGAGACTCATAAAACCAGCTGAATCACTACAACAACGTACAAGGTCTCTCACTTCTTTCATCTGGAAAAATGACAGGCATTCCCGTAGGCTGGAAGTGTCTCAGTCCTTCTCTACCCAATCCATTCTTCAAGATCAGCAGCAATGCTGATTCATGTCAGTGTTTGAGTACTGGAACACTGGCAATACTCGGGCTATTAAGATACCTGAATATATGTTGAAAGTAACAAGCTGTCAAAATTGAGGCCTCTATCACAGCTCCATTTTCTCTTTTAAATCAACAAGAGGATGGGCAGGAATGTTTTTTTTTCCTTCATAAGCACAACTGTACATTCTGTGATTAAGGACAGAAATCTTAATTAGATATAGCTACCTTTGCTGGTCCTTGCTCAATAAAGAATTGAGCCAATTCCAATGCAGCTCTAGCATCTTCTGCAGGATCATGCCCAAGCTTCTGTTCACACTGAATCTCCTTCCTAGGGCATCAAAATTAGGTGTACAAGCAGGTTATCTGTTTTTCCACACTGACCAACATCCTGTCTTTTCTAAACTGGGTCCTTTTCAGGCAAAATATCTTTCCCCTCTCCAAAAAGGATTTCAGTTCTGTGTAGCAGCATTCTTGTGAAATATTCCCCAAAGTTACTGCAAGAAATGTTTTTGCAATGTTGAGCAAAACACTGTTTACTGGCTTTGACAGAAGCAGTGCTAATACTTAGTACTCTGATGCATGACTATTTTTCATTTTACTTCTTCCTTGACCAATGACCCAACTCAATGAAGTTTGGCACTGCAGAATATTAATATTCACTATGTGAATGGTGAGAACTGTATCTCTAAGACATACTATCCAGTGGTAGCTAGTACACTGAGGAATATGATTAAGTCAGTGAATCATTCTTTCACACATTAGCCTTTCTTTCTCCCTAACTGCAACAGATCTCATTTGTGTGAGCCAGAGTGTCTTTGTTGCTCTACAATTTGATACATTGGTACTGCTACCTGCAGAAAAGCTACTTTTGCTAGGGCTCAAATCTGGCTGGGTCACAGCGTCTCTGCTTGCTCAAAGACAAGCCAATTTATTATGCTGCCTGATGTTTCAAGCAGGCAGTAAACTCTTCTTTACCATGTCTATTTGCACAGCCTGCTCCTTTTTTTTGAATTTTGGTAAAAAAAAAATAATTTCTCAAGCTACTAGTGGAAGAGCAAGATCCCATAACCCACCGTGACAGTTTCTAATATTTCCTATGACAATACAGTAATATTCTTACCCTAAGACAGCTTTGGCTAGAAATTTTAGCTTAAATCTTCGACCCTCATTTCTGGCAAAAAGCAATGAAGTATCAATAACACTGGGGTGGATCATCTGGAGGAGAGAAAACATCACCAGTTTAATTTATGAGCAGCAGTCATATAGAATTGGGCAGTAATCCCATTGTTATGTGTCTCTGCCTTCTCACTTCAGTTGCCAGTTTCACACAACAGATAACTGGTCCACAACAAGAGAGCAGATGGGAATAATGAAACAAGCCCAACTCTCCTTTCTAACACTCTATTCGGAAGACCTAGATTGGGTTAGAAAGATTAATTATGATTCAAGCATTTTAGGTTGATTAAATTAAATACAGGAAGGACTTCAGTTCTTCCCATGACAGAGCTATCAGAAGCATCTGGCTGAAGTAGAGACGTTGCAACCATATCTGTGTCTGGACAGACTCCTTCCTTCCTTTTGGGTTCTGAACAGCCCCTCGCAAATTTTATAGATGTAAGGAGAGTCTTTCTCTTTCAAACCCTTACAGACATAAGGCTATTCATAATAAAAAGCAATTAACAAGTGTTCACTAATAAAAAAAGGAATTGTTTAGAGTTTCTAGGTCTGAAATGAGTATCACAGGCTTGGGAAAAATACTCTTAAAAGCATACTCACTTCCAAAGCCTGAAGATCAGCATTTAGAGAATGACCCACCAATACTGCATCATGGGGAAGGATTTTTTTTAGTCTGGTTTGGATGTCTGACAGTCTTGTTTTCACTGGAAGAAGCATTTTCTTTGTGATTCCTGAGAATCTTCGAAACAGAAGTTGGATGAGGTAAAAGCAACACATTAGCAACAGCACCTACTGGAGAATATTACAAGCAGGGCATGTAAAATATGAATTCAGTGTAACTAATGACAGAATGCTATTTACTATAAGAGGCTATACTGCAGGTGTATTAAACTGCTATGCTACCACATCTGTTTCAGAAGTTTCTCTCTCTCAAGTATAACTTATTCTTAAGTGATACAGTTCTTGGCATCAGATAGCACAGGTAAGGAAATACTGCAAGACTGATGGTGGAAGGAGATGCTTCCAAGTAACCTGAGGGGATTGGCACGTCCCCTCCTACATAAAGCCAGGCAAAGTTTTGGAGAAGACAAGGCTTGAGTTTTGCCTGGTTTTGTTATAATACTGAGCCCAGCCCACAAGCTGATGAGCTGCTCTGTTCATTTTTTACAGATCAGCAGATTTGGCTATGGAGCAGAGAGACACAGACTGCAATCCTGCACTCACCCTCCATCTTATTTTATAGCCAGCAATAAAGACTAACTTGTACTGTGTATCATTAATTTGTAACAGAACTTTTCCTAGAACACTGCAGAATGGTAAAGCTTCTGCCTAGTAGCCACACAGGCACTCCGTAGCAAAGAGTGCATACATAATGTTGGTTATGTTAATCACACAGCAAGAACTGTATTCTTAACGCTGAGTGAAATGCAATAGGCATCTGTGCAAACCAAAGCCTTTTGAAAGCTCCTGTGTAACAGGCTTAATCTGAAAGGGTTGCAGCTCTTGAAGACGAAGAGATAAGAAACTTATGTGGAAGTCACCTGGTGCGGTAGTTCAGTACTGTGCTTTCAGGTTTGACTAGTTCATTCAAGAGGCACTGACCCTCTGCATCCACCAAAGAGACACGAGTGACTTCGTTTCCTTTTGCAGTCAGGCACTATCAGGAAGAAGCAGAGGCAGTTGTTCAATCAGCATGATGGTCCCACTCAAAAACCTCAGCTAACATCCGATTTGGCTGCAGCCAGCATCACTACTAAGGAGTTCCTCAACTTACAGATCTACCACTCATAGCTAGTTGTTTTATACTGTAGCATGCTTCATTTTAATTGTTAAATGCCCACCATAAGCACAGCAAACACACAGGCAAGCACAACACAAAGAAAACCTTTATAAAGAAGTGCTGATTTCACAGAATCAGTTTGTGCTCTGCACTGCAGAGCTGTCACTAAGCATCTTCACCAGAAAAGATGTAAAATTTAAAAGCAGAGCCCAGGTTGTATCATTAGTTACTCAACACTGATGCCAAATAGGCATCTCCGCAAGGTCAAAACTGCACTAAAGGAGCAGCATGCTGCCAGAAGAACTGATGGCTAAAGGAAAGATGTGTGATAGGGAAGCATCTTTTCTTTCCCAAACCTTGGGGAGGGCTGGGAGGAGGAATTCCACAGCAGTCTCAAGGGTTACTGCAGCATTCCTGATGAGCCTGGCAGATCCAGCTGCTGCTCTGACAGCCAATGCAGAACTGAGCTCTCTGCTGCCCTGCTCAAGGTAGTATTTCTGTCTTGTTGCCAGAACCACTTCCTGAGTCCTTCCCATGGCTGCACTAGCATTGGTACCATCAATGAAGGGACTGGCAGCAGATGTTAATATGTCATAAGTGGTTTAGCAAATACACAGGGTGCTTGGCTCACTTTGGAATAGCTGGTAGGAGTCTGGTTGCTTGACTATATTTTACAAGGGCACACACATTTATTTTTACCATTTCACAATCCAGACCAAAGAGGGGGCTGCTGTCCGTCCTCTGCTGATCACACTCTGTATATATATAGCCCTTACATCCAGGGGAGCCTAGAATGAAGAGACCCATGAATAAGAAACAGATCTCTCTACTCTAAAACTCATCACATATCTTAAATGACCAAACATATCACTAACTGTCAAAATAAATTAAAAAAAAACCCAAAAACAAAAAACCCAGAACAACACAACCCAGAACAACAAAAGCCCTCAAAAACTGACCTTTTATGGGATAATCATTTTTTTTCTGCTCTTCTAAAGTTAGAGTATAGCTAGTAAGGCCTCGCTTTTTTTCTCCATATTTCCGAATGATGGGATCACATTGCAAGTCTGAGCTTTTAGGAATACATTGACTGCTAGTGGAAGTCAAACCTGTAAAATACAGAAGCATCTGTCAAGCTCAGACAGTACTCCCTACTTGCAGTCAGTTTTCTGCATTAGTATGCACACTAAGAGGCTACACCATTTCAAAGGAAAACACTACCTGGACCAATAAACTGGAGATATAGACAGACAGACAGACAAACGATCTATCTGTCTATCTCCAGTTTATTTGTATCTCTCTCTCTCCCCCACTTATATATATATATAGATCTCCAGTTTATCTCTCATCTATTGTGTATATATATAGACACACTATATACATTATATATATAATTATATATATAATCTATGTAATGTATACAGTGTACAAAATATACTTGATATTCAAGATACTTGAATCTTTTCTCAGTTCAGCTACTGACACTGCTGGCTGATTCACAAGCAAGTCACATCACAAGTCTCTGTCTCACATTCCTTTCAGAAATAGAGAGAACAAACTTGCCTTATAAGCATGACAACATAATCATCTGTTACTTCATGTAAGCTGTAGAAGAAGTTATCTTTTTTTTTTCTACCTTCTCTGTGAAATTCTTTCCTGTAAGTATTATCAGGAGAAAATGTGCTCTAGGTGTGGCTCACAAGGATGCAAGCACTGAACTGACACCAGAATCCACAGCTGTATAAAGTTAAATTATCCTGTAGGTGACTCTCTGCAGATGGCACTTAAAAGAAAAGTATACCTGACATCTCAGATCTGTGACTGTGCAGTAGGTTTACAGTCAGGATGCTAGAGGACTTTGTCAATACATTGAAAGTAATAGCTGTTCATTCTCCCATTTAGGACTTGAATTCAAGATTCTTTGTTATACTTCTAACAATTTCAGTGAAGTTCGCATTGTAGTCTCTTGCAGGTTTTGTACAAGCCTGTTGGATTACAATCACCTCTATAAAGAGTGTAAAAATAGGAAATCAGTCGTCAACACACCCATTCTTTACCTTGATTTGCTGCTCAATATAACACAGAAAACTAAGAAATGAGTAACGACTTAGCTTTAATCTGATTTATATCCCTGTATCTTTTATTAGATACATCTTAGAATAGAATAATCACAAAATGGGTAACGAAGCGTCAGAATTTTGGATTAAGCATGTTAAAAACTTTCTCTCTGCTTTTTGCATTTACTTGTGACAATAAGCCCAACAGAGAGTTACTGAACTAGTTAGGGTAACTAGTCTCATGTTTTAAGCCACTGTACATTTTCCTTTGTAAACAAGTTTACCGTAGCAAAACACTGGGATTGCACAGGATGCAAAGTCATAAATTACTGTTGGAAGTGAATCACTGTGGTTGAAACAGATGATGCAAACCCAAACAAGATACCTTGTGCAGTGTTTTGAGGTTTCAGGTTTGCTCCTTCTCCATACAGGCTGGCTAGGAAGTTAGCGGAAGGTGTTAATGTGAATCTCTGAAAAAAGAGATGTGTTAGAGACTTTGAAACAGAAGAAATATCAAGCAAATTAGATGTTTCTTGATCCCCAAACCAGCCAAATTTAGAGGAGGACGGATAAAGAAGTAGTGGAAATATGTTTGGTGTTTTCCCAAGGAAGAAAAAAAAACTCAACAGAAACCAAACCTGTTTTAATGACAGACGATACAGGATTCTTTGTACTAAGGGACAGATTTGCCTTGCTTGATATGATCAAGAAGGCAAATCTCAAGACCTTCTTTGATAGAAACTAAAACAAGTTCCAGACTTTCCAGTTAAGTTGCGATTTGCATTTGCTGCAGTTCAGGGAGAATTCTCTAGAAGTCTTCCTTCAAAAACGTTGCTTCTAACTCAGAAAATTAAAATAATTCTTTTCATAATCTTTTTGGGAAATGGGAGAAACTCGACATAAAGTGCAAATAGTCAAAGTGAGATTTTTCAGCCAGTGGGATAGCATAACTCTATTGGAGAGTCTCCTCACTCACTCAGAGTACATTCCAAATTAATCAAGATATTTTTAATCTCATTGGCATCCTGAAGATGCAGGAAGCATAATAGTCAGGCGACTGAAACATCAATACACTTTTCACCTGGTAAGGCTTCAAAGACATCAAGTCTTGAAAACCTGTTTCTAATATCAAAGCCTTGGCCTTTGTTCTGAGCTGACAATGGCTACAAATAGATCCTCTCATTAGCTTGCTTTGTGAGTCAAAGATGGCCACTTCCTATTGGAAAAGGCAGTCATTTCACCGCTGCAATTAATCCTTGGGACATGGTTTCAGGACTGGAAGAAGTTTAGAAGACAGCAATACTGTCTGGGGACTTACATGCCGGAACACTTTTCTGAGGTGTTTGAACTGCAAATAGAATTTGTAGAAATGGAGTTGGCTCATTTCATGTAGAACAATAACCACAACCCCAGCCAGGTGTCTTTGGTGATAAATACGGCACCAGCTGCAGTAAAAAATAAATAAATTAAAAAAAAAAAATCAAAGCAAAACAATTATCAAGCACTCTTAAAAACAAACTTGGAACTAGCACAGCTTTTAAGTCAGTGAACGGCAAAGTGCCAAATTACTTCAGTGAGAAAAGGCTTTATGGCTTATCTCGAAAAGCCACATATTCCTGGAAGCAACAGAATATGGGAGACAGAGAAAGAATGAGTTATAGCAAAATTCTGCTGCAGTACCATTTCAAGACATTTATACCTCATTTATATGCATCAGCATATGAACACACGAGTAACTTCAGCTGCGGTGATGCAGTCTAGCAAATTAATGCATCAAAAAAAGTTTCACAAAATCATTTTCTATTCACTACTAAAAATCTAAAGTGGGATCATTTTTGCCTTAAGTTTCATTTCAAGATTCATTACATTTCATCATATTTTCGCCATGTGAGGTTATATACCCTCCTCAGCCTTTCCCTTCCATTGCTGAAAAGTTGCCCTGAAAAAGGGCAAAGTGATTAAAATGTTTTTCCCAAAACACTCTAGAACACTCTGTTTCAATTATATCTGATGTGAAATGTGTTAGTATTTTTTGTGTCGTGTTAATATTTTTAACCTGGTATTTTGTTTCTTCGGTTCCACAATACTGTTTAGTTTTTGATAGCTGCATGAAACAAAACCATGAAACAGTAGAATTTTTGTCAGAAGAGGAATTCTGGTCTCTGGCCAAGTCTAACAACAACTGCATCTACATAATACAGGCTGTCATTATGGTAACCGCGTTGCAAGGATTCCAAAACCAGCATGGCCAATATACCTTTAGGTATGCCTTTCACAACGTGTGAGGACACAAGACAGGGTTGACTCCTGAATATGAATGTGTTATACCTGGGCTGTGTTGCATTGTGGCATTTTCCCAAAGCTGCGTACTTTAACAACTCATACAGCTGGTCATGGCTGATTTCGCAGTCCTCACCAAATAAAGCTGCTGACAAGTGAGATGACTTTTCCTGTAAAAAGGGAAACACTAATAAAGGAAGGTTTTATGTAATCACACAAGTTCATGGAAAATGAAGTGAATAATATGGTAAAAGGAAACTATTTGGACACAATCAACTACATTTAAAATAACTCTTCCACTTATTACGGGCAAAAGTTTCCTTTCAGATCACACTTTAATATTAAATTTACTATCAATATTTCAATAACCCAGGTACTCTAACTTCAAAGATTTATTTAATAAAGATTAATGTAAGTAGATGTATGTACTAAGGAGACTTAAAGCTATCTGATTTGCAAACACGATGTTCTCCTCTCTCCACCCACTTGCTGCTGTAGACCTTTGGGCATTTATACAAGTGTTATATGCAGCCACTTCATGTAAGGTTTTGCTGAAACCCATTTGCTTCATTTACATTATGTGATCTGTTTTGGCAGATGGGTTTGCTGACCCCTGCAGGAAAAAAAATGTTTCCGTAAAATCCAAAGAACCTGCAGAGAGAAAGCATCGAGTAGACGAGATGGAGTGGAGACTGTACCACACAGTTCAACACAACAGTTCTTTAAGCCTAAATGCACAAATTCTCCTAAAAGCTAATCAGTAAGTGAATGCATGATTTTGGAGTCCTCCACTGACCATATGGCCTGTTCCAATGGAGCTCCTTTGGCCTGTAAAAATCTTAAAGATACTCTTTTTTTATGTGATGAGAAAACATCACGGCATACAGGGGAAGAGAAAAAAAGACCACAGAATACTACAGAATATCAAATCCCACAGGATAAACAACTACCAGAAGCTGTGTTTTCCCCACCACACTGACAAGCCTTGTCCTCATTAATTTTGACAGAGCTTGCCCACGTGGGATTGAGCTGGTGCACTTCCAAAGCCATTTGTCATTGGGTAAGAAAGCTAAACAGAGGTGACAGCCTTTGAGGTTCAAGCAGTTAAGAATCACCTGGTAATATAACAGAGGGTAGTGTAATTGCTAGTCCCTCATCTCTCTTGCCAAGTTAGACAAATAAGTCATGTCACTGTTGTTTTCAATACAGCCTAATGAGAGCTTTGCCAAAAAAACCCAACCAAGGAGCAGAAGTTTCGTTTCACCAAGCAAAGGCTACCTGCCAACCACAGGGATTTCAGTCTCTAATCAGGTACAAATAAAACCGATCTCAGAGGTCAGACATGCTTGCTCTTCTCCCATACTGGGTACCAAGTGAGCTGTAACCTGGGTGAGTAAGGTGTTACCATGAAATTGAAACTCTGCACTCTTCAGGTGTGAATGTGCTGAGCAGACACAAGGCTCCTTTCACGATCTGCTTTGTTTAGGGAAAAAACCGTATTGGAGAGTGTATTTATATTTCAACAAGGTTCCTTAAATGGAAGTGCCTAGCGCTCTGAACGAGTTCCTTTCCACATTTCTCGGAGCAGAACCTAAGCCATCGCTCGCAGGCACTCTCTTTAGCCAACCCCCTAGCCGGACTGCCAGTAAACCACGTTTTTGCTGACTTTCCCGCAATAAACCCCCCGAAGAGGTGACTGTAAGCGAGGCCCACCGCGCGGCCGCAGCCCTGCGGCCTTTCCCTCACCACCCCCCTGCCCCGGCCGCCGGGCCCCGCCTCGCTGCTCACCTCCGGGCCGCGGCCGCCATCCGCCTTTCTCCGCTTCCGAGCTGCCTGCCGTCCGCCCGCCTCCTCGCCGGCACCGGCGGGCCTTTTGTGCCCGTTTACGCAGACGGCCTTTGCCATGGCCTAGACGAAACCAGCGGGCGGTGAGGGCGGCCCCTCACGGCGAGGCCGTCGGTCAGCCCCGGGCCAGGCCCCAGCGGCCTAAGCCCACCGCCGGGGCTCCCCCGGCAGCACCGGGAGGCGAGGGTCGCCCGCTGCCCCGACGCCGTGGGGCCGACCCCCGGCCGCCCCCTCCTCCGAGGAGGAAAAAAAAAAAACCCTCGGCCGCCGAGCCCACCTCAGCCACGCCGGGGAGCTCGCCGTCTCGGTGCGCAGCTACCTGCGCCTGCCTGCCGGCGAGACCAGAGCAGCCGATCCGCCGCCGGCGCGGATGGGTGGGCGGCGCCGCCGGCGCCGGCGGGAGGTTTGAAATGGCCGCCGGGGCGCCGAGGCCGCTCCGCTCGCCCGCCCGCGGCTGAGGGCGGAGATGGCCACCAAGCGCCTGGCCAGGTGCGGGGCACCGGTGGCGGGGGGGTGGCAGGGCGGTGTCGGTGCGGGGGGACGGGACGGGACCGGACCGGGGCGTCCGCCCGTCGCAGGCGCGGAGGGGTGAGGTCGGTCCCCTCGGCACGGCGGGTGCTGAGGCGGCGCCGCTGCCGTCCGCAGGCAGCTGGGGCTGGCGCGGAGCAGCGGGCGGGCGCGGAGCCGCGGGCGGGCGGCGGCGGCGGGACAGCGGTTCGGGTACCTCCTCGTCGTCGACTTCGAGGCCACATGCTGGCGGGACGCGGCGCGGCGGGGGCCCGAGATCAGTGAGTGCGGCGGGGCGGGGGGGGGCGGCCACGGGTGTCCGGACACCGCAGAGCACGGGGAGGGGGCGGGGGGGGGGGGGGGGTGGCCGTTCGCAGGAGGCAGCTTTGAACGTGGCGTCTGCATCGCGTGGTGCTCCTTCTGGTTCCTGAGGTCGCAACCCCAGTTTAAAGCAAACGGAATAATTTCTGCGAGCAGCTTCAACCCTTCCGGCTTTGTGTTTTGGTTTTGTTTTTCTCGTTCTGCTTTTGTCGCAGTCGAATTTCCAGCAGTCCTGTTAAACACTTCAACAGGAGAGATTGAATCTGAATTCCACACGTATGTCCAGCCCCAGGAGCATCCTATTCTCTCTGAATTTTGTACAGAACTAACTGGTATAACGCAGGTATAATTGCTATTTAGTCTTTTATTTAAAGGGGCCTTTACAGGGCTAAAAAGAAAAAAAACCTCAAATGAATTTCAGTGCACACTAACATGTACTTCTTGTTCTGTTTCATAAAGAATCAGGTTGATGAAGGGGTCCCTCTAAACATTTGTTTATCACAGTTTTTGAAATGGATTCAAAAGATACAAAAGGAGAAGAAAATTATATTCACTACTGGTCTTCCAAGTAATTCTACTTCAGAAGCAAAAGCATGTACCTTTGTTACTTGGACAGGTAAATAAAATTTTCATTTGCTTTTTCTGTGGAGTAATACACACAAAAAATTAACATTTGGTGGTGCTAGTGAGATTGCATCTTCGCTTCCAGGGAGCTCAAATCCTGTTATTAGGTATTAAAGATGTGCAGTATTGGGATAAGACTGAAAATACAAAATCCATTGAATCCTGATGTGTTCACTACACTTCTGTCTCCAGTGTCTGATATTGTTACATTTTTCTGCTCTACATATAGTGAACTGTGTCACCATTCTTAATGTGTCTAAATGATTTAATGAGGTCTTTAAGATCTTTACCCATCTGAAGTCATTCTTTACTAACAACAGGCATTCACTTATCGTGGTGTCCCATTGCAGCAAGTCTTAGTGCTTCTCATGTACAAGGACTTCATTAGGCTGTGTTTCCTGTCCAGCAGTACAGGATGCTACTCGTATGTTGATGTTATGCCACTTTATGTAGATTTTAAGCCACGTTTATGTAGATTTTAGGCCGGTTCTTCAGTGATGGATTATTTGTCCTTCTTTGCTGTGCAGATTGGGACCTGGGTGTGTGTTTACAGTATGAGTGTAAAAGGAAGCAGCTGCGAAAACCTGACATTTTTAATTCCTGGATTGATCTCAAAGCAACATACAGGGTGAGAAGACTGATAGACTGTGAAACATTTACACTCATATTACCATCTCAAAGGCTAACTGTATCTGAGGTTACAAGCCAATATTTTATGTTCCTGTGACTAGAGTAACCCATTTGTTCTCCTTCCATGTTGTTGTCACTCAGTAACAAACTGCATGCCCTAGAACTGTGTGAATTTTAACAAAAATCTTAACGCTAGAGAAACAACCTGGTGTTATTGTTAGATAAATGAATGATAATTTTAGGAGAATTTTCTGAGCTGCTCTTCCTTTCCTGACATCTTTTGCTCTGCTTGCTTCCTAACTTCCCTTGTTTTGGGTGCTCTTGTTGCTGCCCTACACTGCTGCGTAGAAAATAGTCATCATCATCATCTGTTTAGAGGTACTTAAAGGTCTAGCACATGAACTGCACTTGGACCAGAAAGTATATTCTGAATAGCACGAATAATACTGAAAAAAATGAATGTACATTTTGTTACATAGTCTACACTGCAACAGAGTTCTAACTTGGGAGCTAACTGCACCTAAGTGTACCTTTCCCTGTGTAGTCAAGGAAACTTTGAAAGGGTGATCTAGGAGCCTACCTGTCCTGACACTTGGTGCTGAGGCTCTTAACCTAGGTAGCAGAATTAGGTCTCTAAAGATAAACGGTGTGAATATTCTCCCTTTCTTGTGATCAAATGAGATACTAGGAGCTTGTAGCAATACTCGCTTCTTCTCATTTAAAAAGAATTTATACCTATGCCAAATATATTAATGACCATGCCTTTGCAATGTGTAACATTTTAAACCTCTCAAGGCATTATTTATAGTAGTATTCTTCAATGCTGCTCTGTTAAGGCCTTTGTCAATGTAAGCCATAAAGTGCAAATGAATGACTCCAGAGCTAAGACAGAATGGATTAGTGTAAGACTGAGAGAAGGGATTTGTGGGTCTTTCCATTCTAATTTGTTACAGGGTAAGTCACTTACAGTCTTAGGCTTATTTATCCTGACTGTAAAATGAAGATACCTGACTTGCACAATTGTCTTGTGAGATTTATTTTTCATAAGGTGATATTTCTGAAATGGTTTTCACTTCACTATGAGGAGGTTTTGAAATGCTTTATGTTAAGCACCTGTGTTTTTTCCCTTAGGCCTTCTATAATAGGAAGCCTAAAGGGCTAAATGGCGCTTTGCAGGATTTGGGGATAGCTTTTGCAGGACGGGAACATTCTGGTAAGTATGATATGATGATCCTCGTTTTAATATATGTATTTTTTATAAAGCTAAATAGCTACTATTTAGCTTTAGTTAGCTAAACTAAAGCAGCTAGTAATAGCTAGTCATTACTCTAAATAGTAACTATTGTTTCCAGGTTATGCAATGTTCTGTCCAACAGAAATATCAAAACAAGAAAGGCTAGATGCTTCAAAGATCAGTTTGTTATTTCTAACCTCATGCTTTATTTCTGAAATCTTTGCTAGCGCTAATGACTGCGTGTTCAACAAGATCAATTTTTGAATTGCTAGGGTGCAAAAGAAAAGAGGTAGAGGAAGGATAAGGAAACTTGATTTTACCTGATAGCTCTGGACAGCATATCAGTGTAAGAGAATACTAGCACAATATGATTTTTATTTTTTTTTAATGTGATTAATAAAACAGAGCAAGGATTTTAAAAATTGTGGATCTGTATTCAGCTCTACGGCTTGGTCCTTCAGATGTTTCAGCACAGGGAATTTTTTGGAATATTTTACTTCTGCTTCCCTTTTTTGAACTAGATAACTATGTGTCGCAGTTCTGTGAATCCCTGTCACTTACATAAATCTTACGTAGGTTACATTTTTCCTCTAATAAGAATTATCCCCAGTTCTAGTTTAAAAAGAAGACATTAATATAACCATACTTTTGAAGGGTTGGATGATTCTCGGAATACTGCCCGTCTTGCTTGGAGGCTGATTTGTGATGGATGTGTGCTGAAGGTTACTAAATCCTTGGATAAGGTTAGTAACTACATCCTATCTTCCCTTCTACTTGCTTTGTATCTGGAATACAGATGAAAGGTGAGCTATTCAAATAATAAACCAAGCATCTTGACTATGAATTGAACAGAACATCCCTAGGCTGATATGCTTATTAATTTTGTGCATTGATTCCTAAAACTTCTGGATATTCACTTTCCGAAATCTCCTTTTGTTTACGGACTCCCTAGGTACATCCAAAGAATAATTTAATTTCCAGAACACTGACTATAAACTTCACTGACAAGACTCCACTGGGAAGTAACAGCAGACCTGAAACATCTAGAGATGGAACTTGTGAAACAAACTCTCTGGCTGAGAAAAAACAGAACGGTATTGCTGGAATTAAGATAAATTCTAATGTACAAACTGAAGAACAACAGACCGCTTGCACTGATTTCTCTGCAGATGTCCACATTGTACCGAGCTGCAGCTCAAGGACTGAGTTACACACTCAAGCACAAAACTCTTCAACAGCATCTACTGACAGATTTCCCGTTTCTCTTGAGCAGGCACAGCAATCTCCCAGTACGGTATCAACAGACATTCAGCAACGACTGAGCAATGGGCAACCTCTGAGTACAGCCAGACACAGCCCTCCAGTACGTGGATCAGGACTAGTGCTCGTCTCCACTACCATCTCCTCAGTTAATATCTCCAGTGAGGATGTAAGTACTAGTTCTGATTGCTTATCTCTGCTGACTGACTGGGAAGATGTCGCTTTAATACCAGAATCTCAATATGGACAAAATTCAGACTGTGTTCAATTCAAAGATGACTCAAGTACAGATATTTCAACAGTGTTTGAAGAAAAAACAATTTCGAAACAATTGGCTGTGATGAGTTCAGATAATCAAAGTTTGCAGAAAACTGTAGTACCTGTGGAACCTCTGAAATCTATTGTTTACAAAAGTCCTGATACTACTATCTATAATGTAGGAACAGTACAAAGGCAGACTTCACATTCTTCAGCTTTTAAGTTGCCATCTGCAAAGGTAAATGCTATTTCAGCACAATCAGCATTAACTGGAAATTATTCTACTCCTTTGGAGGTTCCTAAAAGAAAGCCAAGTAGTCCAAAAGCATTCCCACCAGCAAAAAAACAGCCTTTTGCTATATATCAAGAGAAAACTGCATCTTTTGATCATTTCTTACCTTTAAGAAGTTCAAATTTGCCTGAAGTGTCTCCTGCCATTCTGAACTCCACAGTCAATTTGAATCAGTCTGTAAGAGCTGTGAAAAATGGAAAACCAACTCCCCCTCTGTGTAACTGCGGTCGAAGAGCTAAAAAACTGTATGTGTCAAATGCTGGTCCAAATCATGGCAAAGCATTTTTTTGTTGTCCTGTTGGCAAGCGTGAAGGTAATAAGAAAGGCTGTGGATACTTCAAGTGGGAATATGTGCTTCTAAAAGAGAAATCTAATGGTCTCACCGTGAATGCAGATGCTTTGACCTCTCTTGGAACTTATGCTAGTAATTTAGGAAATTCTTCCAACAAAAAATATTTGTGTCTTAGACCCTCTATGAGAACTTGAAAATTGACAATTTTTTTTTGTCTGAATCTTAAACTCAGTTGGTCATGCTTCATATAATCAGGACAGTCCAATGATGTCAGATATATGTTCTGAGAATGGGACAAAAATGACACTGCTTTGTTAACATAGATAAAAATGGAAATTACTCAAGCATACAAAAATATCAATATATCATAAAGTGTCTTATTAATGAAGTGTGAGAGAACAGATAAAACTAAGTGCTACAGTTATGAGCAACTGTTGCTACACATCTTAAATTTCTGCTTTATCATGTATTTTAAATTCTTTACTAGTCTAGTCCTTAAAGAACACTTTAATGAAACAGATTTTATTTACACTATTTTTTCTAAATATACTTGTAATGATAACTAACTTTTAAAAATGTATTTAGAAGTTGTCATACTTCTCAAAAGTGACTCTTGAAGCAATAGTGTTCTCTTAAACTCTTATTGTTTTTTATCATGTAAATTAAATAACAATAAAGATAAAATGCTGGTGACAGTTCATTAAATAGTTTATTTAACACACATCACCTATTGCGCTCTTGACTACAAGAGCTTCCCATTTCATTCCTATCAGTCTGCCTGCTTTTGTACTATTAGTTATTAGTGTAGTACCTGGGACAGCCAAATGCTGGGAATCAGGGAAGAATTTATTCAAACCTAAACTAAGGAGGACATCGTATAATCATTTACGGTATGTTACTGTGTAAATCTGTAGTATCTTACTTTGTAAAAGATCCTATTAAAAAGCAACAAGTACTTCTAATCTTTTCTCCACTCCTTCTGGCGCAGTTCATTTCTTCTGATCTTCCCACTAATAGTTTTTGGCAACTGTTGAACAAACTCCATCTATTGGGAAACAGAGGAAATTGTAATACAGAGTAAGATACAGTTTACCTAAATTTTTACTTTTTTCTTAATCTCAGTGGCATAGGCCTATAGGTCACATAACAGTTAACCCCCACTGTCTTATGGCAGTGAAAATTATTTGGGTATTTGAGCACTCACCTTCCTAGGATACTTGTATGGAGCAGTAACTTTCTTAACATGATCTTGTAGTTCTTTCATCATTTTTTCCGGATCATGTGAAGCATAGTCAGATGTTAAAACAACAAAGGCTTTCACTACCTAAAAAAGTTATGGCAGCAATGGTTTAAATGCCAGTGAAACAGTATTATGCAACAGTAAGATTTGAAACTTTAACCAAACGTTTGCTGGCAAACTGTAGAATGATGTATAGGGCAAGTTCAGAAAGCTTTGCCAAAGTCTGTGTGTGCTCACTATTGGTCTGGATCATGCAGGCAGTTTGTATACATTTAATAAAGACAAAAAACGGTAAATATTTGAATGACAGGGAAAACTTCAAATGGTGCTTTTGTTACATTGGATTTGAGGCAACTGCCTTGGTCAGTTTTTTCCTATGTGGATTCTCCAGTGTCTGATAGAGTAGAAATGCTATCTTGAATTTATCTAGTTTCAAATTAAAAAAAAAAAAAAATCTCTAGATAGACAAATCCTTTGGAGGTTGGGCTTTATTAGCACTGGTATGCACAATGCTATTTAAATACGTAAGTTTGTTTAACTTGTTTACCTCTCCTCTGATGGGGTCTGGACTGCTGACAACTGCTGATTCCACCACTGCAGGATGCTCTACTAGGGCACTTTCTACTTCAAATGGTCCAATACGGTATCTTTAAAACAGAGGAAAGGGCTTTTAGTGATAACACATAAACATAACTTCTCATCTGAATCATCTGTGTTACTCAAGTTTAATGGTTTATTGTTAATCAGTCTTAAATTACCCAGCAGAATTAATGACATCATCAGCTCTTCCAACAAACCAGAAGTATCCCTCCTCATCCATAATCCCCCTGTCTCCAGTGACATAAAAATCCCCACGTATTGTTGCCTCTGTTTTCTCTGGATCATCCTAGGAAATATTAAATTGCATTTTACATGAAAACTACACCATCATTGCATTCTAATGTATTTAGCATACAAGTTATAGTACAGTCAAATATTAAAAAATTTCAGCTTTTCATACTGTGGCCATGTGCATCAGATTCAAATGGTACATTAATAACAGAATTATTAATTCATTACTAAGCTACAAAGCTAGGTATAAAATTCATAAATTGCAATAAATTAAGTTGCACTACTTGTGACAGACTTAAAATTTTAATCATATTATGCCCCACGGCTTTAGGACCCACTGAAGGTTGTGAAAATACGTAGGCATATGGAACTGATAATTTGCTTTTAGGTGATTATCCTTTAATGATTTTTTCCTTTGTATTTCTAGTATCTCTTATCCTGAGATATTTTTTTTTCCACCCCCAGAGAAGTTTTGGCTCAGCACAGCGCAATTAATAAGCACTATTTCTACAGCAAATGCAACTGACTTGCTTTTTTTAATTTTTCTATGCAGTGTGCATGGTGTTCCTTCCCCGCATGGTGTTCCTTTCCCAGATGCTCAGTACTGCTCAGAAGACCTGACTGTAGGCTGATACTATCCACAAAATTTAGTAAGGTTTCCTGGTATCAGAACTGAAAGCACTATGCATTTGTTTTAGTGGTTGTTGGACTGAAAATTCTAACCAACATGGAAAAAAACCCTGAAAAATGTTGCCATGTGTGAAACGCTCCAAGGAGCTCAAATCTGGAGGGAAGGGATTTGAACAGTGTCCTACTTCTCAGATGGGGGCTCTAGCCCTTAGGCCAAAGAGTATTTTGGGATTAGGGAGTCTGTCAACATTTCTGGTTTTATTAAGGAAATAGCAATCAAAAGTGGATTTTAACTTGCTAGGCAGGACAATCTCATCAAACACGTAATTGATTGTATAAGTAGACCAAGCATCTGCAGGAAAAAAAAATGGAAATCCCTCTTTCCTCCCCACAGGTTTTCAGATCAGTAAGCAGAGTATAAGTAAATGAAATGGGGCATCAGATTCATTGTGACAGAGATTTAACAGGGTATCTACTTTAACTGTAGAAATATTCTTACAGCATAGCAAGTAAAAAGAAAAAGAGATCTCGTAGGTTTTACTCTGATGGCAATATCTCCTTCTTTTCCAGGAGGCAGAATATTACTGTTTTCATCTATAATCTAAAAATAAACAAAACACAATTTTATTATCTTGGAGCCAAATTTAAAAGCATTATGTTAAGACTATAGAATGCTGTAGTGCTTTTAAAATACATAAGTTATTTTTTATTGGGAAATGATTTGGAGCAGTAGGGCTTCTTACTCTGACAACTGAAGTGTAAGATTATTACTACTCCACTGTACTTTGCACTATGTCTTTTATCTGAGGAACGCCAAGTACTATGCAAACATGTAAGGAAGTTAGTAAGTTAGTAAGACCCCAGGGAGGATCATAAGTAACTGGGTGGGAAAACTTAAGAACTGAAAGAAAGATACTAAAAATCTTAACCCATATTGCAAATTGATCTGGTGCTAGAATCTGCTTCAGTAGTTTTGTTATCACCAGGAAACAATAATCACTCCCACTCTTCCTTAACTCAGCAATTTAATTTCTATCATTGCCTTGAAGTTTTATATCTAACTGTCAGTTAGCAGTAGGCTGTCATCTGTGTTAGTGAGGATGGTGCAACAGGGAAGTCCAATTGCTTATTCTGCATGCTCAGTTTAGGGCAGTAACATGCATTTCTTCACTCTTTCATTCACTGCTGAATGATGGTACATGGTACAACTCTGTGTTAGAGCTTTCAAACCTCTTTAATGGAATGTGATTATGCAAGAGAGAGAGATTGAATCACCAGAGGTACAGTACCTTGACATCATACCCTGGAGACGGCTTTCCCATAGAGCCAGGTTTGATTTTCATTCCCTTAAAATTTCCACAGATCAGCACCTGTAACAAGTGTTGTTGGATTTGGGTTGGGTTTTTTTAAATTAAACTGTGGCTTCTATATTCAGTCTTTAGCTTAGGTTTAAAACTCTCAGCTAATATTGTGTATTTCTATAAGACATACTAATTGTCTTCATTATAATCATATATCCAATGACTAAACTTCTAGAAATAAACTATGCCCTCAGAATCATGCCCAAAGCTCCAAATAATGTTAGTGAGTGCTCTAAAGGCAGATTCTAAAGCAGAATTTGGAATGCAGTAATGAGGAATTTACCCCTTTTGTGTTAGTTCCCAACCCAAAGCCCACAGGAATGAAAAACACTCCTTGCATTTTGGGTGAAGCTGTTATGATTGCTGTATGACTTACAAAAACTACATTTTTCCAGTGTTGCTTATTGCAATTGATTTTTCCCTTAAAAGTCCTAACTGTGTATAATCATTTCAATCACTTTTTCTTGGCAACCTGAATGGAATTTATTGCTGTATCTGTAAAGCATACTTTTTTACATTGTAAAGCAGAACATACTGTTTCTGTCTGTCCATAGCCTTCATAAATATCCAGCCCAGTCTGCGCTTTCCATTCTTCCATCACATCAGGGTTGATTGGCTCCCCAGCACTCACACAGTGCCGCAGGCTTTTGAATGTATAGCTTAGTGGGAAAGAGAGCACAGATAACTGGCAGTCATCTATTTTCTATATGTCCAATTCACTACTGTATTCCTGTATTGTGAGGTGCTTTCTACATAACCCCAAAATTTTTACTGAGTCCTATTCATTCCATTTGAACTGTGTACTGTTAAACAAAACAAAACTGAAAACATGCAAATAAAAAGGAAAAAATACTGGTTTACTTCTGTATTATTTTAGAAAATCTAACGATCGATATACTGTTTCTAACCCTAGAGTCTAAACTGGGGTCTAAACCGAAGAAGACTAACAAAGTTCAACCCTAATGACAATAAAAACTCACTGAATAATTAAATGAGGCCAAACATTCTTTCATACGTTTCACCAAGCTGTGCTGACACATGCACTTCAAGTAGCTTATAGTATTGGAGGAACAAGTGGAAAAACAAATGGAGTGGGCATGTGATTATAAAAGCACTTCTGAAGATACGTTAATCATGATATCACTGGTATCCTACTACAACCTCAGCTAAACTGCATTTCAGTCTTATGCAAGTTCACTGTAATTTATGAAATCTGAGGTGGTTAAGCTATCCCTAAATCTTTATTCTGACTTTGTTCCTAATACTTAAGATTCAAAATGTTGAGAAATACATGAGCTGTGTTACTGTTATGCCATTGTACATTTGGAATAAAATCAAGGTGAGATGAGCATTTGGTCTCACTGTTTTGACCAAATACATCAACAAGGATACTCTGCTTTTGCTTACCAGGACACCTTATGTTGCACAAACATTCGGTAGGCAGTTGGAGGACAACAGAAGACAGTTATGGGAAATCTTGACAGACTCTAGAGAATTTAGGAAAAAAAAGTAAATGTTGCCAATATACTGAAACCTGTGAGGTCTCATCTTCATTGTAAGAGATAATATAATGATCTCTGCATCCAGCTTATGAAACATACAAACAAAACATTAAGTGTCCTAAAAGCAGTTAGCTCTGTACTTGCCAACACCAACACACAGCAGTTACATTTAATTAATTTCTTCTTCAAAACAGAATCTACATCATTTTACAATTAGTTCAACACACCAAAGTTGTTTGCTCTTGAATGCTTTACAGTTTCTCTTGCAGAATTTCTTGATAATTGCAGTTTAAGTAGAAAACAAGTGAAACCATAAGGCTACTTTTTCAGATGCTCTGTAGGTGTTACAGCTGACAGCATTCTTCAGCATACCCTAACAATTAACTAGCAATTTCCAGCCACCTAATTAACATGGATATGATAATAAAGTCATTCTATGCAAAATGAAACATGGGAGTCTTTTTCAAATCATGAAGAGTTTGGAGTGTGGAGGATGTAAGAGAATATAATGTTGGTGCCTTTTTTTAAAGAAACTCAACCTTGCTGCCTCTTCACTCCTTAACTTTGAATTACGCAGTGCAGGCAACTGAAATTCTCATTCATCTGTTATTGTCACTTACTTTAATAGTAACACCAAAGTGCTCCACGAATCCCAGAACAATTTCTTGTGTACTTCACTTTTAGGCCTAATAATGGATGTTTGCAGGTTTGTGCAGTCAAGTCCAGAGCAGAGTATAAGATGAAACTCTTTGGACGTCAGATATGCTCTTGTTTTGGGGTATGTATTTGTGGCGCTCCCAACTTAACTAATCGGCTGGTTACCATGTGGTGAAAGTTATAACTGTGCTGAGTGCTGCTGCCCCCATGCAGCACCAGGGGAAATGAAAACCTGGGCAAGACCCACCAGAGAGACTAGTGCTGTTTGTTGCTGGGCTCTTCTCACTTACCTCGAAGACAATGCTTGGGTCGAAGTGTGGCATCTTATGTACAAATACACATGCCCCTTGAATCCAAGGTGAAAAAATGCTGCTCCAAGCTGACTTTGCCCAGCCCGTGTCTGATGTGTTCCAAAATATATCTGAGGAAGTCAAGTCCAGCCAGTACCTGGTAACACAAGGAAATGGTCCATAGTCTCTATTTGGCAGGAATAAGGCAAATATTAAAATGTCAACAAGAGATGTGCCATTGAAGCAAATCCATCACTGGTTGTCTTGGGTAAATGGCAATTAGGAAAGGCTGAATTCCTGAGCAGGAGTAAGTCACAGCATAGTGAGGGTGTCATCAGGATAGGCTGATGTTGCATTTTTCTAAGGGAAAAATTATACTGACAGACAAGCTAACACTACCTCAGAATATGGTGTTGTATGAATATGTACGAGATTGCTGGGGTCTTGTTGAACCCATTTTTAGGGATGCTGTGGGGGTTTTTTGTTTACTTACTTCTAGTTTGGTATTTTCTGATTTGTTATTCTTTGCCTGTTAGAGTGAAGTGCACTGCCATATCAATTTTATAAACAACATTGCTTTATAAATTTAAAGATTCTGAACTATCAGCATTTTGTTCCTGCAGGGGCTGTGTCTAATCCAGACACACATGAATGCAGAAGCCTAACAGACCCATGTTTTTTCCTCTTTTATGGTACAGACTTCATAAATGTGTGTTCACAGGAAACTTATTAACTATATACAATGAAGAACTTACCAAAAGTTAAACAAAATGTTAAAAAGAAGTTAGATTATATGACTGCTATATTCTCTATAAACTATGGCAGCTGGACTCAAACTGCCTTGTTTTATGGAAAAAAAAAAAGCCAACACTTTTTGGGATGTAAAACAACTGTTGTTTTTTTAACTACTGAAACAAAAGCTGCTGGTAAAAATCTTGTGTTTCTCTTCCTTCTGCTATGTGACCCGCTACAGAAATATGTCTGGTTTAAAGTGATATCTGTACCTTCCACTTACTGTGAGACCAATACCATAGCTGCTGTGGGAATGTTCAGTCATTTTTGGAGATCCTGTAGTTCCACTGGTAAAATAGATAGCCATTGGATCTTGACACTTTGTGGTCACACAGTGGTGGTCAGAAGGAGCATTTCTTAAAATAAGCAAAATGATGAAGAAAGTGATTTGAAAGTCTGACTTACACATTTTTGAAAATATTTAACCAAAATAACTGCAGCAATCAAAAGTGTCATAAACATTGATGTTTTTCCACTGTGCAGTCCTAGAAGGGTGAAAATATATTGGTGTGTGCCAACATTTCCTATTCAAAACAAACCACTGTACTTTTCTTTCATCATTGCTGCGGTGCTTTCACAGCAGTATTTACTCACTTCAGGAGATCTTTAAAGTTCAGCCATCCTTCTCTGTGGCCCTCTGACACAAGCAACTTGAATTTCAGAGACTGGCATTGAGCCCCAATTGACTCTACAGCTGGTGCCACAGAATCATCAGTGATGATACACTTTGCCTTGGATTTCTGTAGTCGATGAAGAATGTCCTTTGCTGTCAACTGCTGTGTCCCAGGAATCAAGACAGTTCCTAAACGGAAGGAAGGGGAATGGAAAAACAGTCTCAACATTTAAGAATAACACCTGTACCTACAAGCAGACTTCGGCTTGCTTTGTTCTTTTGAGTAGGACAGACCTGTACTAAAAGCAGGACTACATTTGTAAATATACTGATTTCTTTGGTGGATTAAATGCTATGTGAGGATTAGCACAAACTAGCAATACTATCTTGATCATGGAACAGCAGAAGAAGCCAACACAATAACCTTCCATGTTCTGAAAATACTGCCCCTGGGACATGCCATCTCTCTGGACTTGACTTATTTACAGTAAACATAGCTGTTGCCTCACAAGGTATGCTGCTAGTGTTTGTGAGGTACCAAGACATTCTGGGAAGGTGAATATTTAACAGTTCCCACAGGGGAACATGTGAAACACTTTGTTAAGTGTGGGCTAATTTCACTGCAAGTTAGCAAGAGGGTGCATTTGCAATGCGTCACAAGTGCTGGAAAGAGGAGAATAACACAGGCACATGGACTCACAGTGTTTTCTTAATAGCTAGAACATGCACAAAAGTCCTAAAAGCACCATGAAGCAAAAACTTTGCATGAAGAGTCCTTCTGACCAGCGTGACACTAGTTCATCCTCATTAGCATGCTGGTAGTTCTGAGTGCATTAAATAGCAAGGATTGGTTTAAGTCACAATTTCTGTACCTATATACCATTTCTATGCTTTTGCTAACCTGTTCTCATGCAAGCCACATTCACCAGCCACCACTCCGGGATCCGGGGCAGAATCAGAATAACTCTGTCTTCCCGTTGCAGACCGCAGGCATCAGAAAGTACGTTTGCCACTTTCCTTGACAACACTCCCAGCTCCTCAAAGCTCCACCTCACCTCTTCTCCAGCACCATCTACCCACCATAATGCAGGGTTTTTAGACTTTTTACCCTCCTATAGAACAACAGGGTACAGTACAAATGCTTCATTTTAGAAACACCTTAACTTTGAAGAAGAAAAGCATTCATCACTTATTCAGTGCCGGAGAAACCTGGGGATGCAATAGAAATTTGCCACTGATTCCAAATAAGGCAGAGAATTCTCCCTTAGACAGAACAGCCTATAAATGTCATTTAGGAAATTAAATTTGTATTCCTTTCCTGAGTTCCTCATCTTACACTCTAAAAAGGCTGTACAGTAATCAGCACAGAGAAAGAAGAATCTTTTTGTTTCAGGTCATGCCAACAAAGCAGCTGATGAATGTGAGTACCTCTGGGTTGTGCCCCAGAGTCTCCTGAGCCCTCAGAGCTCATTTTCAGCTTCATCTGGAATTAGGCCTGTCTGGTACTTCTGAAAATTAAATCAAAGTTTCAAAAGCACAGGCCCACACAGTGTGACCTTTAATCAATGTCTCACCTAACTGATGTGTGAAGCAATTTGAAATGTATGCATACAATGTGCTTTAACGGGCGACAATGCATTTAGCAGTAGTAGTGTACTAAGTCACCTCCTGAGCAAAAAAATTCACTGGAGCAGCAAGAATATGACACCTTATTATCTATTTGAAGGTACAATAACACTAAGGTTCATTTTCAGGGGAGCAGATTTCATCTGTGCACTTCAGAGGGCAAAATCTCTTCTCCAGAGGTTGTTCCTTGCTCCATTTACAGCCTGCCAAAACCTGCTTTTCCTGCAAAAGGAACAATTGTGTCAGACAGGTGATACCTCTGCTCTGTTCTTGCTGCCAGGCTGGACACACGTTTAGCCCCTCATCATGAACAGCCTGAGCCTGCAAAACCAGTCCTACATCCATAGAGACCAGACCTATGTAGTAAGAAATGTGATAAACCTATAGTTCATGGTTTTTTTTCTATATTCCCTTTCCTTGCATAGAGCTTATGTCTGGTTTGGGGTTCAAAGTTGTTCAGTTCTGTAGATTCCAAGTCCTTGATGCAAAAGAAATCACATTTGGGATAGGTGGGTAAGGTTTGACATTACACTGTATTTATCATTCATTTTACAGGCAAGCAATGAAACACACAGAAGTCAAGTGATTTCCCTGGCACATCCAGGTAGGATGCATGTCACGGCTGATGGGGTAATTGATGCAAGGTTTACAGTGGTTCAGTTCACAGTCTCATTTATGAGGCACCTATTTATTCACACTCAATCTCACTGGAGTTACTGATTAAAAGAAAGAACTATTTGGACTTGTGCACAGGACAGCATGTGGCCTAAGGGATCTACAGATTCAAACTGCATGAAATGATCAGCAGATTATAATCAGAACATAACCCCAGTGTCTTGGTTATTGGATTTGTTGGATACTCAACATTAATGACCAGCATTAAATACTTCAGCATCAGAGAAGCCAAGTAACTGTTACCTTTTCCACTTCAGTCCATCTGTCCAGCACATCTCGTGCAAAGTTGAAGTACTCTGGCACCTCTGGTCTGTACTGTTGTTTTATGGCTTCATAACTCAAAGAGGCGTGAACTGGGTAGCACCAGTTGCGAAGTTGGAGAGATCTTCTCAGGCAAGCCCGCAGGGACATAGCACTTGGGATCTTCCGTAAAAAATGCACAACAGCAAGAGCCATAATAGTCTCTTCGAGGTTATTCCTTACTGATTATCTCTCCAAGAAATGCTACAGTGATACAGATACAAACCTGATATCAGCCATGTGGTTTCAGAACAGCTTTTACTACTACACAGTGGAATAGACTGGAACAACAATCCCAAAGGTTAATTGGAGTAACTGCTGAGGACAGTTCTGGTTTGGCCCCTGCTCTCCAGTGACCATCATGCAGCTGAGATCCTCACCCTACATTCAACCAGCAGCACTCAGCCTTCTCACTGTCACAGCTTTCCTGGACTTGACATTCCTTTCCTTCTTACAAGCCCTGCTAATCTTGTAGATCACATTTCAGTTGCCTTATACAGCAGAGGCACTGAATGCTACCCAAGCACTTCAACTCTGACTTCTGCAAATTAAGTGTCTGCTACGGACTGACAATACAGAAGTAACAGTGTGAGCCAAGATGTTGCAGATAATCCAGCAATCGTGCATTAACTACTGGCTGACGACAGTGTCACTTGGTACAAAAATATTTACAGTTTTCCTAGTTTATCAGCATTGGGATAAATTGGTTGCCAGAAATGAAATGAGTTTAGCAAAGCCCTGAAAAGATTCTAAGTACTGTTGTTTTAAACATTATTTTGATGTGTGGTCAGCAAAAAGAGTCACTTTATGAGACAGGGAAACTTTAAATTACTTTGAAAAAGGATCCAAAATGCAAAGCCTTACTTCTCAAAAAGAGTCAACTTACTGGGAGGTCTGAAAATTCCAAAGTCATTATTTTCATGCATTGTCAAATGTCTTTCAATTACAAAATAATATAAACACTGCTAGTTCCTTACAGAATAAGTAACTATCCAGCTGTAAAATCATATGATTTTAGTGATTTAGTGAAGCAAAGGGGCATTTTTTGGATCTGTAATATTCAGTCTGCTTATGACAAACACAAGAGAGAAATCCAGACAAATGAAAGACAGAAAAGGACAGGGAGAAGAGGGAATGTGGACAGACAAGAGGCAAATCCATACCCCAGTGCCAGAAAATGTCGTGGCCAGCAGCTTGCAGGGGTAGGTGGAGGGTCAGTTACCTTGTCAAACAGCTGTCAATCCCAACTTACTGCCTCTCTGCCTTGCACCGAAGTGGAGCCCCCTCAGTGCTGGGATGTATCACAGCTTTGACTCCTTATACAGATCTCAGATTCCTGGCTGCATATCCCACTCTTGCACCATTACTGTGTCCAGTGACCAACTCCTGTGTTCTTTACACGTACTTTGGACTCACATAAGGGGCAGCCAAGTCCAGCACAGCGAGAAGAGCTGATAGGTTTCTGCAGAGCACAGAGTGGAGGTAGAAAGCGTGAGTCCCAAATCTCTCCTGTTTCCTTTTCCTCCCCTCTTCCCACCCATCAGTCCATGAAGGAACACAGTCATAAGACCTTGCTACAGCCAAATGACATCTGTTATGCTCTGGCTGGTGCAAACAGGAGCAACAGCTTTGCGATTGGCTTTGCGACTACACCCCTCAGCGGGTAGCTTGGGGGTCCTCAGATAACCACAGCAGTTCAGCCATGACAACAGTGAGTATCAATTCCTGGGATGCTGCAGCTGGTGCCTGGACCAGCTTTGTTAATACCTGGTGACTTGTGATGTTTTGTAAGGGCTCTGCCTCACGTTCAGAGAGCACACAGTTATGTGGTGCTCCAGCATTGCTGTCTCCTCTGCTCCGCTCCCATGGGAGAGGCAGGAGGGAATGTCTGCCATCGTCTCTGCCATCCAGGCCACAGCCCAGCATCACCGTGGGCACGGCTGTGGCATTGGTGCGTGCCTCTACCTTTAGCCTCTCCTGCAAGGACATCACTCACTGGGGAGCTAGTGACAGCTGTAGCTTAAGTTGGGGCATCAAGATTCGTAAGAGTTTGGCTGCCAGAGCCCTAAATAGCTCCTGCTGTATCTCCATCCTCAAACTGTGGCTCTGAGGTCAGCAGAGAGATTGCTAACACCCATCTATGTCTTTGGTGCAGAACAGTCCTCTGGGTGCTGATCAGTGAGGGTGATGCTGCAGTCTTTCCTGGCACATAGGTCCTATGCTTTTGCCAGAACTCTCTCCTGGGGTTCTGCCCATGTTTGTTTGTAAACAGTGCACTCAAAGGAGATGTTAACCAGCTCCCTGAAACGCTTGTTGCAGCAAAAAGAAACTGATTCAAAACAGGTTCCCCCAAACAACAAAGCTGCTCTCTGCCTAGCGGTAAAGGGAGACCTACAGTCAGTCTGCAGTAGTGACATTTTAAACAACTCTTTGAAATGCATGTGACAAAATCCTCCCAGAGGAAGGACAGAGGACCAGTCTTAAAAGGCTTCCCTACCCAGAGGGTCACATCACCCCAGACGAGGCACAAACTTTAAGATAAAATTACAGCAATGGCTTGTGATAAGAGTCAGCAAATAGGCCAGGAATATGTAGGCAAGTGAACTAACGCGTAACCTATTCTTTTGGTAGAGCATATAACTAATTTCCAGAGCACTGATGGGTATTTCCAAGTCTCCCAGCCCTTTTCACCACAGAAGTATCCTTGTTACATTCTGAGTGCTTAATTGAGTTTCCTCTGCACCACCCACAACTGCCTGTAGAAATTCTTCCTCCTGTTTCAAACATGTCCTGACATGCCCAAATCCAGAGCCTATCACTATAATTCACCAGAGCCTTTCACACAGCCCCAGCCCTGCAAAGATTTAGTGACTTTTAATTTATGTGTGGTCAATAATCCCACTGATGCCTAACAATTCCTGTAGAATTACGTGGGCCTCAAAGGCTTTGCAGGAACAAAGCTTCAGATAAGATGTAAACTCCACTTCCTGCTGGGGCTGTAACTGATAAATACTTCCATCAATTCATGAAGTTTCCTTTTTTGTGACACTCCTGCCCCTAGTGAGGCCTCCCTATTTGTCTCCTCTGCCCATTTTCACAAAGTGTCAAGGAACTTAATTACCTCCCCCCCCTTAATTGTCCAAGAAACTTGAGAGTTACTGCAGGGAGAGGAGGCTCTTACACAGAGGCACGCATAGAGACACCTGCCTTCGGAAACTACGCTACGGGCCACGTTTTTTCTGTCAACACATGTTCTCTAGTACCTCAGGCCCAGATTGACCTGTATAAAGAGCTTGGGTTTCAGCTGGTCCCTCTACACCATGACACCTTCAGGAGTTGGGAAGCAGCCGAAGCCCAGCTCTCCCTCCGCCGAGGTGTACGGGCTGGTGTTCGAGGCACCGGTGCAGAGCGGGACTGAGGTCTGCCGGCTCCCCCGCACTTCAGCGAGCGTCCGTCCTCTCCTCTCCTCTCCCCGGCCCACCGTTTCTCTCAGTTTTGGAATCACTAACACGAGGCCAGGCTGTAATCCTGGAACTGAAGTTCGGGGGAAGAGAAAGCCCCAAGGGCTACGAGCGACTGAGTTTGGCCACCACTGAGCGCCGAGTCCAGCATACTGTGCCTGGGGAAATGCTCAACCTCCCCCCCGGCACGAGTAAAGCCCGAGGTGGACTCTAGTTTTCGAGGGTGAGGTTTTGTTTTTTCCTTTACCTCCCCGGGCACTGCACCGCCGACAGCAAACACCGGCCGTCAGCAGAGCCTGGCAGCCGGCTGAGGCCCTCACTGGTGGGGATCCCCCCCCCCCGGAGCACCGCGGCAAGCGCATAGCCCGCGCCCCGCCACCCCCGGCCCCGGTCCCGGCCCCGGTCCCGGCCCCGACCCCGGCCCCGGCCCCGGCGGGAGGCGCCGCCGTCCTGGGCCCGCCGCCCCCCTCAGCGCTCCGCGGCGGGGCTGCGAGGCGGCGGCCGCCGCTGTTGCACGCCGGTCCGCGGGGCGGCGCTGTCCCTCGGCGGGCGCTGAGCGGGGAGCGGGCGGGCGGGCGGGGGCGGCGGTGACGCCATCGCGGCGGCGGCGGCGGCGGGTGGCAACCGATGGCCGCGGCGGAGCCGGCGGCGCGGAAGCGGCGGCCCAAGGGGCACTTCGCGGCGGCGGCGGGGCGGGCCAAGCGGCCCCGCGGCGGCGGGCGGCAGCTGGAGGCCGGCATGCGGGGCATCCTCATCACCTGCAACATGAACGAGCGCAAGTGCGTGGGGGAGGCCTACAGCCTCCTCGGCGAGTACGGGGACCTGCTCTACGGGCCCGAGCAGGTGCGTGCGGGCGGGCCCGGCCGGCCGGTCGCTCGCTCGGTGCTGGGCGGGAGGCGGCCCCTGAGGCGAGGGAGCGCGGCCCGGAGGCCGGGGAGCGCGGCCCCGCGCCGTGTCGGCCGCCCCCCGCGGGTCCTGCCCCCTCGCAGACCGGGGCAGCGGTAACGCCGGCGGGGCGGGGAGGGCAGCGCCGCGAGGCCTCCTCTGCCTTTCCGTGCGTTACAGAAACCTGCTGGTGTTCTCCACACACGCGAAAGTGCCGGTTTCTGTAAGCGAACCCCACCGCAGCCCCTCGGGTGGGCTGAAGGAGAGGCCTGTGCCCGTCGCCTCCAGGCCCCTGGGCGCGGAGGTGCCTTGCTGGCGGTTTTTAAGTTGTGGGCGCCGTCGCTCGGTGCTCACCAAACAAGAGATGGGCCTGGTGTGAAGTTTTCAGATCACGAGGAGCGGCTGTCTGGAAGCGAGAGGGAGGAGGATGAGGACGACGTTGAGGCTGCCCTGAAGAAGGAGGTCGGCCAGATCCGTGCCTCGACGGAGCAGAAGCTGCGGCGGTTCCAGTCGGTGGAGAGTGGTGCCAACAACGTGGTTTTCATCAGAACCCAGGGCATAGGTGGGATATCGACTGATGCTGCGTAATGCTGTGGGGTTAAACTGCTCTAAACAGTGCTAGTAACAGGCCACAGAGTGTGACTTCCAAGAAACTCGCGTATACCAAACAAATACAGGGTTTCCCATTCCCTTTGGTGTTGCCAGTGAATTTTGTCATTAGCACAGTCGCTAAAGGTAGAGGAATCTGTTTTGACAAAATAATCTTTGATTATTCAATTCTGATGCAGTAAAACAACTCTTTACAGAAAAGGATTGGAGGCTGACAGCAGTGCAGCCAAGCATGCGTTTCCCCTGCTTATTCTTTAGAGGGGGGAAGAGGTGGGAAAACGCCTTCAATTTGTTTCTTATACCTAGCTGTTTTTCTTGTAGAACCTGAGAACCTGGTGCACCATATACTAAAGGATATGCATGCCACTAAGAAGAAGAAAACAAGAGTTATTCTGCGCATGCTACCCATTTCTGGAACCTGCAAGGCTTTTATGGAGGATATGAAAAAATACACAGAAACGTTTTTTGAGCCTTGGTTTAAAGCCCCTAATAAGGGTACTTTTCAGATTGTTTACAAAGCTCGTAATAACAGTCATATGAGTAGGGAAGAAGTAATTAAGGAATTGGCAGGTATGTATGGATTTCACACAAAACTAAGAACAAGTATATAAGCAGCCCACAACTGCATGTGTAACTTACGTCAGATTATTGAAAGAGTTTTAATGAGCGTACATATTTAGTGCTTAAAATCTGTATGTTGAATTACAAAAGCTTCTCAAAGACTTAAAAAAGCTTGACATCAATATTCCTTGTTGGTGTTGATGTCTTGAGAGACAACAAGCAGAAGAGAGTACAGTGTTGAATATAATTTGGAGTGCCAGTTATATGTGGTTTGAAATTACTGGTATCAGGCTTTCTCTATGGATGCTATATTGAAATATTGTGTTACTATTTCCATAAAATAGCTTCACCTTACTCGAATACTTTGTTTCTTGGTAATTGCAGTGGGATAGTTTTTCAGTTACTTCAGTCCTGTTGGTGGTATAATCCAAGAGTCCTGCTCTGTTCTGCTATTTTAAGCAATTACAAAAATGAGTAATTCGTTACAACTAAGGGGGATGTTGCCTTCTCGCTGTCCTTTCAATAGGCCATGCTTATGCTCTGAAAAAGTTTTTCCAGCATCTTTTAAACTACATCTTGTTTTACAGGAATTGTGGGCAGCCTCAATCCAGAAAACAAAGTTGATCTTAATAACCCACAATACACAATTGTGGTGGAAATAATAAAAAATGTCTGTTGCTTGAGTGTGGTGAGAGACTATGTTCTGTTCAGAAAATACAATCTACAAGAGGTGGTGAAGAGCAACAAAGATGACACACTACAAACCCCATCAAGTCTGACAGAAGAACAGAACTCGAAGGTAGTAAAACCAGAAACTGAGGAGGAGGAGAAGAGCTCAGAAGAAGTAAAACAAGAGAACAAGAATCAAGGTGAAACAGAAGCTGAGCCCAAGGGGAACAATGCACTGACAGTGTAGAAAATGCGGTAGAAGGGAAAGGTAAACACAATCGAAACCTATTAAAGTTGCCCTAGAGTTCCGAAAGGGTGTTTTAAAGAGGAGAGTGGGTTTTGTTTTGAAATCTTGTTTTTAAAATCCACGTGTAAGAATTTTAATGCTCATTGCAGGTGGAGCTGATGTTACAGCAGATGTAAGAGTGCTCAAGAGTTCTTCACCTTTCTGGTGAAGCTTGCTGTCATTCTTCTACAGCTTTGTTCTGCATTGCCTTTACCAAGTACAAAAAGCAGGAGTCTGTGCATGCATATGTAAATGTGGCCATCCTGACATATACTGACTCTGCTTTGTTATATCTGATGGCTACAGAATCCAAAAGGCAGTGCAGAATCAGCTCTGTCAGGAAGTATTGACAGAAGTGAGAGATCTGAAAAAAAGACAGTTGATTGCAGAGGGTTTTTAAGGAAGTGATATGAGAACTTGTGTGACTGCAGAACTCAGATACATTTTTCTGTGTGAACAACAGAGTGAGCTAAACCTGATCATCTCCTGTATGATGGATGATTATATATATACACACACACATTGCTCTACAACGATATGCTAAGTCTTGAAAATGAATGGTAAGAACTGCTATGATCAAATTACTTGAATACTATGAGACAATTTAGAGTAATAGATTTGACTGTTCTAGAACAGTAGAAGTACAGTGCAGGCATTGCAGATGGTTTTAGCAAAAACTACATGTGTGTTTACATTAGCTGTGTATACAGCAGTTATGGGTTTATAGAAAATGCTGTAGTCACTGAACAGAATCCTTTTGAGTAATTTCCTTCAAATAGCCTTTTGCTGCTCTTTCCAAAGACTTAATCCTTTGGTGGTTTTATAAAGTCGTCTTGTTTTTATTTTTTGTTTTTTAGATCTCAAAATTTGAATTTAAATACTGCTTGGAAACTTCTTATAAAAGAAGCTCTCCATTATGCTCTACTGGATAAGGGGAATTAAGTTTAATTTTTGGTACAGTTTTAGCTTTACAGTATTAATTTTGTTTCAGATTGAAAGTAATGTTAGTGAGTCTTTCTATTGTCTGTCTGTTACAGCAGTTCTTTTGATATCCCATTGACTTTTAAAAAAAACAACCAAAACCAGTGCAGCTATAACCTGCTTTCCAGTAGAGTTTTGAGGATGCTTCCTGTACAACTGTCTAGCTTTGTTATTTCAGTTCTAGCATAAAATCTGTGGGTTGCTAATGGGAAAAGACTCATCTTGAAGAACACCACTTGTTACTTGCTGTGGTTTAATGAAAAGGATGTGTCAAGTCTCTCAATAGTGTTTAATTTATATTTTCCTCTTCTCTCAAAATTGTTTTAGAAGTTGGAAAATTAAAATTACTTTTACCACCCATTTATTAAAACTCTGCTTTCTTACCTCTGTTGGTGTTTTCTTTAACTTTTAAAGCTTTTTGCGTGTGGATTGAAGCCAGCAATGTCTAGGTCACACATAGGAAAGAACTATATGAGACCAGACATGAAGGCCAACTGTGAATGTTTATTGGTGGCTGATGTCGGTGATCACGATTCAAGGCAGCCTACTTGCTTATCTTATTAAGGACAAAGATAGACTCAGGGATAGTTTGTGGTTTGTTTTCCTTCTCTCTCTCACTCATCTGTGTGCCTACAGGACCTACAGTTCTTCAGAAGAAACTGCTGAATAGCTACCATCCATTTGTCAAGCCTGTGTCTGACATTTAGATGCTGCCTATGCTGCAGTCTTAAAGATGTCCGCATTCTTTTCCTTCTGATTTTTCATAATTTGCACTTAATGTGTTAACAATGAATGTTCAGTAATTCCTAAATCTTGAGGCTTTCAAGATTCATACAAGCAGTGAGCTTAATTTGGATGCATGCAAGATCTGTGGCCATTTCTGGGAACTTCATTATATACTATCACGATTTCTTCATTAATAAGCCTCTTTTGAGTTAAAATGAACACACTGCTCCTTCACCTGGTAATCACTTCTACTTGTACTGTAATTCTGAAAAGTGTTAGTGGCTGGAACATGTGTTTGCTTGATTTTTTTTTAAGCAAGAACACAGGCATTTAAAAACCAAACAGTTGGAGGTTTTAAACCTTGTTCATTATTACACAATCACTGCCTAATGGGTGAAATATAATCCTATGTTGGTGCTTGTAGTTGTAACAGAAAAGCTCCATTATGAATGAAATTGATAGGGATAGGCTTTTTTAGATTGCTTATCAAAACTAAATCTGTCCCCACTCCTTGTTCCTCAGTTCATTCTGTCTGATTTTCCTGGCGATTGTCTTTGGCAGCTGCTGGACAAATTCAGTCTGATTCAAAAGAGGAAAAAAGTAAGATCAGCAAATTTAATTTATAAACTTTCTTTCAGAACAGCATAGGTCTCCATCCTACTTAATTTAAATAAGAATTTGGTGACTGGGGAAATAACTAATTTGCTTTTAGATTGTGTTGTATCTACTATTTTCCAAAATAATCTTTAAATTAATACTTGACATTTTTCTTGCACAGCACATGTTTGGGCTTTTTTTGTTTGTTACTGTGTTTGAACTGAGTCTAATCTTCTGGTTTTAGCCTCTCCATGGTTTAAATAGGTGTTTGGGATTTTCTTTTTTTTTTAATACACTAATGTTTACTTGCCTTTCTGGAGTACTTGTATGGAGCCATCAGTGACTTTCTTGACAGTCTTGCAATTCACAGGCCAGTGTCTTTGGATCTTGTGACTTAAAGGAAGGAGACAGGACCACAAAAGCTTTTACCACCTACAAAGGGAAAATAAAAAAATACAGCATTTATTAAGCTAGAGCAACGTAACAAATGAGGCAATTAATTGAGAATGAGTGAGTATTGCCTGCAATACAAGCTTGCTGTGTTACACCTGCGCAGTAGAGCAAAGGAGAAAAGACTGTTTCTACCTTACATTAGTAAAGGTCCTAAGTAATACATGATCAAAGTTTAAAATTCTGCTTCCAAATTTGTAAGAGTTCTTTAAAGGACTGTTTTAAAGTTCTTACGTGCCAGGGCCTTTTCTGTAAACATATGTTGTTAAAGTAAAGAATATAATTCTCCAGGCGGTGGGTCAAAGTGCACATCAATTCTTACCAGAGACACCTTCACATTCAGCATCATGTTCTTTAGGAAACTAAGGATTATATTTTCATTAAAAAAAAAAAGGAATACAGGATATGCAAACTACGGCTCCTCTCAGGTAAAGTGATGGAAAAGTTTGTATAGCTACATTAAGTCTTATGAATTCAGTGGAACTTGAGTCTGTCACACAAAGCGTTTTATGAATAGGAGAGTGGCCACTGATTACCCCCCCTCTGTTGGGATTTGGGCTGCTGACAACAGCTGACTCAATGACAGGGCACTCTCTATTTCAAGTGGTCCGATACAATACCTAGAAGAGAGAAATTAAATGCTGAGTAGGTGAGAGGTATAGTTATTTTTTAGACATTCCTTGGCTTTTTAACCGAAATACACAAACTCAGAGGAGATGATGACATCATCAGATCTCCCCATAAACCATATATCTGTATATTTCCATCCTCATCCATGCTCCCTATGTCTCCAGTGATATAGAAGCTCCCACGGATTGTGAAAGCAGTTTTCACTGGATCATCCTGTTGAACAAGCAACAATTAAATATTGTAAATATTGAGAAGCCTTAAGCTTAGAGATGACTTTTGCCTCTTCTTTGGACACTACCCATAGTATCTTTCATTGCTTGTTTCTGAATGTAAGAGTGTCCTGGTTTCAGCTGGGATAGAGTTAATTGTCTTCCTAGTAGCTGGTACAGTGCTATGTTTTGAGTTCAGTATGCGAAGAATGTTGATAACACTGATGTTTTCAGTTGTTGCTCAGTAGTGTTTAGTCTAAATTCAAGGATTTTTCAGCTTCTCAAGCCCAGCCAGTGAGAAAGCTGGAGGGGCACAAGAAGTTGGCACAGGTCACAGCCAGGGCAGCTGACCCAAACTGGCCAAAGGGGTATTCCACACCATGTGACGTCATGCCCAGTATATAAACTGGGGGGAGTGGGGGCAGGGGGAATTGCCCCTTGGGGACTAACTGGGTGTTGATTGGCAGGTGGTGAGCAATTGCACTGCGCATCATTTGTACATTCCAATCCTTTTATCATTACTGTTGTCATTTTATTAGTGTTATCATTATCATTATTAGTTTCTTCTTTTCTGTTCTATTAAACCGTTCTTATCTCAACCCATGAGTTTTACTTCTTTTCCTGATTTTCTCCCCCATCCCACTGGGTGAGGGGGAGTGAGTGAGCGGCTGCGTGGTGCTTAGTTGCTGGCTGGGGTTAAACCACGACAAAGAGCTTGTGCTTGCTTCTTCCAGAGGGGCAAATTTACCACAAGGGCAGATACAGAACTGAAGATCAGACAGTAGGTCTGCAGAAGAATGGGGGGGAGAATGGAAATTTCCTAAGTTGGAACACCGTCAAGTCAAGAAGAGCCACAGCTCTTTAGCATTGCACCTGCTCCTGTTGGTATAAATACATACCACACTGCAGGCATGAACTGGCTTTCCGCAAATTCACTTTTGGCTTGCCAGGCACTGAGTGAAAAAAGTAAATGGCCGCTTGGCATCCATTTTGATAGCAATGTCTCCTCCTTTCCCAGGAGGCAGAACACCATCATTTTCGTCTATAATCTGCAATAGGAAAGGCAAATAGGTGATTATAACTTCCCATTTTAAGAGAGCTGTGTTCTAAAACTAACCATCAGCCAACAGCTCAACTGAAAACATCAGCCTGCCCTGAATACCACTGTATGGTACCGAAACTTGTACAGTATGTTGTACTCTCTTGTGTTTTACTTCCTATGAAATCAACAGCAAACAGAAAAGGGGACCACCGCACCCGAGTATTGTAGGGGGGAGCTGCCTTTCCCAAGGAACCTGGCTTAACTTTCATTCCTTTCATATCTGCACATATCATTGCCTGTTGGAAAAGACAACCAGCCCAGGTATTTTTCATGGACATTCCTGAGGCTATTCCTGTTCTTGTACTATGCCCACTGTTGAGCTAGCATAAAATCTAAATCTTCCATCTGTGCAAGCCAAAACATTTGTGAACTTCACTGAGAGTCTTGAACTCTAAAGATCAAGATAGATTACAGCTTAAGTAGTCTTAGAAGCAGTATCATAAACAAGCCATAATTCTAAGCAAAACGATAAACCCTCTTGTAGGCAATTGCCATGTATTCTAATGCCATTTTTCTTTTTAGTCAAATATATATGGCTGAGTTCCATATTTACCAAGAGGAATGGGATATCTAAGTCCCCTAAGTGATATTTGAGTTGTAACCCTTTACAAAAAAAAACTGAACGTACAATTTTGGTTTGGCTGTAGCCTTTATAGATCATCCTGTTCAGCTTTTCCACTGTGCTATCACTTCTAGGTTGAGTGGTTCCCCTCTGGTCAAACAGTGCTTCAGTGTCTTGACTGCATACCTTCATAGACAGAAGACATTGCTGAGTATCAGAGGACAGAAAGGGACAAATTCTGCTCTCCCTGACATCCATATGTCCAACCCCATGACTTCAGGATACACCGGACACTCTTTGAGTTAGGGTTAGGGTTGAGAGAAAGCCTAGAGCTCCAGCTGGAGTGGGGCTGGAAAGGGGCTGCCAAAGTGGTGAGCTGCAAAGATGCACAGCAGTGATGGCAGTGCAGCCACACATGTGCCTTCAAGGATGAATACTGGCCTCTATTGACTGTCTCTAACACCTCAGGGCAAAATTTGCTCTGGGTTGGAGGCACCTGAGGGGTGGATTTCATCACCTCTCTGCAATGCTAAGGAAGAGGTTCTACCTTCTCACAGCCCCTGCCTCCAGCACAGAATTTCCACCCCTCTGAGAGTTTAAGTGGCTATGAGGACCCATAGAAATGACTGTTAAAGAGCGAGGCAATAGCTTGAAGAGACACGGCACAGTTACTTGTTAACAGACGCGCGGTACCTGGTGAGGCCACGCTGTACCAGCATGTGGTAGGCAGTTGGGGCGCTGCACAGTTGTCACTGGGTATCTGCACAAGGTCTGACAAATGAAAGAAAAAGGGTTAAACAATATTGTTTTGGGAAAAAGCTTGCTGCTAACTATTCCTTTTTAATCCATACTAGGGCACAAATTACAAGACCTGATTGTAACCTCACTTACATGGAAAGCAAAATAATTGCTGTCACTGTCAGTATTCAGGAAAGGTGTTACAGTGCCCCAAACATCAGCTGATACATGGACTGTGGTAAATCACTGGTGTACCTAATTTGTCCTGATGCTCACTTGAAGCACAAGTACCACGCCTTGGTATGAAACCCTGGCCCTGGAGGTGCAATGCAAGTTTTGCAGAGGACTTCAGTAAAGCCCACATCTCACTCTAGGACAAAGTCAGGCACCTCAAAATGGAGGCACCTAAAATTAAAGGTTTCTTTTGAACATTTTTCTTGTGTAAGTCTTTTATCTAGCCCCACACTTTCTAAAATGGACTGTCGCAAATCTTTAGACATGCTGCAATTTCCTCAGCTGTCCTGAAAAAGGGCCTGTTGCGCAGAGCCAAGTCTTCATGACCTCTGGGCGAGCTGCTAGTCATGCTGTATTAAAAGGTTGTTTTGGACTGGCAAATTTATATATCCTTCTTTACCTGGGACAGAACACAGGACATGAGTGCCTTGCTAGAAAAACAAAGATCTCGGCTTAGCCTTTATTTTCTGACACACCTTTATTTCTCATCCGTAACACCAGCAGATAGATGATTCACAGTCACTCAGGTAGAGCTAAGCCTTACTTTTTTTGTTTTTAACCTCACTTCTGCCTGCAGTGAAAATTTTCTCAGAGAGAGGGACAGGTAGCAATAAATAAAAGTAAGGGGAAGACCTCTCTTTCACCAGCCTTCAGTCCAGCCACACCATGGGTAAAGCAGCCTCTACTATCAAACTTCATTTTGTGCAGTGATGTCAAACCCCATGCACGCTGCAGGTGGGTGTTTGCAAGGCCAAGACATTTATACAAAAAAGAAAACCAAAGCAGCAACTACCATTTTAGAAAGGAAATGAAATGGGATTAAAATCCCCACATAACCCCCACATGTTAGGAAGCTACACTTTTCCACATAGGTGCTTTGAGCCATTTGGGAACAGCACTCTTCCCTTTTTATTAGATTAAAACTCAGAGTGGCTTGAGAAGCTTGAAAATAATTTAAGAACAAGCCAATCTCAAAGCTTCAGTGTTTTCCAGTACTGACTTGCCTTTCTTAAGGGTCACAGCAGTGTAATTAAAGTATTAATTTACATATAATTCAGCTCATTTATCATTTCAATAGTGAAATACAGTAGGAGAGAGCTTTAAGTAATAGCAGTAACTCCTACTGATCGGAAGCAGCTGGTAACATCCTGTGCCCAAGAGTCATGCTGCAAAATCCTTCCTGTATTATATTCCTTTTCAAAGAAAAATCACCTTGTGGTTATGCCATCTTAAAACAGCTAATCCCATAAACCTAAGCAGCTTAGTTTTGTGGCCTGCCTGGAAAACAACATGAAATATGAGTAACTGTTCATTGTGAGTATGGTGTTCTTACATTTAAGATTGCTCTTAGATCAAACTGTGGCATGGCACGTACAAAAACACATGTGCCCTGGAACCACAGACCAAACCCACTCCCAACAGCTGCCTTTAGCCAAGCAGCGTCTGACATGTTCCGCATCACGTCTGAGGGAATCAAATTCATCCAGCATCTGTTGAAGACAAAGTTGGCCAATGTAAGGGAGTCTGCAAGTGGAAATTAAGAACGTGAGGGTCTTTTTGTTTTGTTTTGTTTTTTTTTCTTAGAAAGGCATGTTAAATTTGATTAGAAACTCAAGAGCTCAAATAAATGCCTTTTGCCTAGCCTTTATACTGATGGCAAAGATAAAGAAAAACAAGTGGTATCCTAACTCATTACTTAGCCTAGATTAACAGGCAAGTAGTTTCTAAAATGGAGCCACATACCACATTGAACACGATCCTTGCTTCCTGGGTACAATTCAGCTGAGGAGACCAAAACAAATGGCACGTACAGTATTGTGGGAGCCTCATCATCTATCATAAATTTGTCACATAAAAAACCTCTTCTGTGTGCTTCACATTTCAGAGCTGTAAAGCTGCAATTAGCTGAATACTTTACCTTCCATAGAGAAAAAAAACCCAAACCAAAGCTTCCATGGGAAAGTTCAACCATTTCGGGAGAGCCTGTGCTGCCACTGGTAAAATAGATTGCCATTGGATCCTGTTTTTTTGTCTTCATGCAGTTATGGACACCAGGGGCAGCCCTTAAAAAAACCCGAAAGGTTATATGAAACAGTGGCTGGTGTTATTCAGCACACTTAGGTTGGATTCTTTGTGCCCAATATATGCAGGACTGTTTGTATAGTGAGATGTGAGGGATGAGAAACTACTAAGATCCCCTCACTCTTGCAGTACTAGCTCTGTATTAAAAGTGTTGCTGATCTTGCTTGTCAACTGTTCTTCATGTCCACCTTCTCCAGAGCAAAAATGCCAACTGGCTCTCTTTTATTTGCCGCCTTAACCACCAAAGGCCCAGCATCTTGTGTTTGACCAAAGTGCCCTCCAGAAAGCGTATCTTCCAGCCTTAATGTGATTAGCTGAATAACGACCCACTATTTCTTTTGGTAGGTGGTCCCACTAGTTAATTATCCTCGTCATGTTTGGGAAGTATGGGGACGCTCAAACTCTTGTTCATCTGGCACATGACAGGGAAATATTTCTCATCTCTCACTAGGATGAGAAAGCAAAACCGTTTTTCTCTGCCGGGACTGATGTTCAAAAAAGGTTTTGCTTGGCATGCAAACATTGCCCATGCCTGCCAGGTGGGGTGCAGGGAGCCTGTCTCCCCGTGCCGGCTGCCGCGGGGATCTCACGCCGGAGCCCCGCAGCCTCCTGGCCGGCTTCGCAGTCAGCGACGGCAGCCGAGGCCATGGGGAGCTGGAAGTGAGGGCAATTAGCCCGCTAGGTAGGCAGGCTGCTGCTGATCTGGTGAGACAGGGAGCCAGGCAGGACAGCAGCCCAGCGCTCTGGGATGACTGGGAGCCAGGCGGGACAGCAGCCCAGCACTCTGGGAAGACTGGGAGCCAGAGAGCTGAGCAACCCTGGAGCCAGACAGCCGGCACTTTGCAAGGCAGCCATCCGGGGAAAGCAGACAGCCTACCTGCCTGACCGCCAGTGACAGCCTCTGCAGGACTGACGCAGTTCCAGACAGTATTTAGGTTTTATCAAATCAATTTTGCCCTCTGCCATGGAACTGAGCCATGGAATATTAGCCCGGCATGAAAGAGGATTCATCAAATCGACTTGACAATGTTTTAGTAGCTCTAGGAGGTTTGAGAATGCAGTGTTACTGCTTCCTCGGTCTTCCAGTTTAGTGACACTGAAGTGGGCAGTTGTTTGAAGGAGCAGATGGAAATACAGTGAGACTGTACAGTGAGCTGCACAGGTAGTGCTAGTTCAGACACCTGTGGCTGTGAGAACACATGGTACATCTTGTAAAGCTCCTAAAGTGACTGAGGAGCTTGGATCCCGCCTTGAAAGACTGGTTTTAGCTAAAAAGATGCTTTTAACAAAATACCAGCTGGTAAAATCACACCTAGGGCCTTGAGCAGATTGCAGCAGGGTATTTGCTTCCCTTCCCCACTCTGCCTCTCCTCTCCTTCCACAGCCCCATGCGCTGCAGTGAAGAGCTGGCTCTTGGGGGCCATTTTAGTAGCTGCTTTTCAGCAGTGAGGCAGGTGGATTCCTAAACATATTAGGTTCATTTTGCAATGCCCTTTTTTAGCCTTCCGTAGTGAAAAGCTACTCACATTAGCCTTTTTATCATCAAGTTTTAGGAATATGGATTGGAATAATCTGTACAGAATATTTTTCTTTGAGCTTTAGAATGTAAATAGGCCACAGCTGTCAATAAAAGAGGCTTTCCTGTCCATTTTCCCATATTATTTCATAGTCATATATAACAAACATAGACATACTAAGACTGTACTTATTTTTTAATTAGCAATTTGGCTAGTCTTCATAGAAAAGAGACTAAATTGCCTTCTCTCTCCCCCCTCAAAGGTATCTAGTTCATTAATGAGACAGAAGTGCACAACTGTGTTTAAACAACATGAGAAATCTACTTGAGATAACTATGATGGAGTTAAAGTAGAAGGCGCTTACTTAAGCAAATCACTGAAGCTCAGCCCTGCTGCTTTCAGATACAATTATCTTCGTTTTCAGAAACTGGCATTTGGATGCAACCGGGTCCACCACAGGAGCAAGCACATCAGTTGTAATAATACACCTATTCTTGGAAGCCAGCAATCTATAGCAAATGTCTTGTGCTGTCAGTTGTGTTGTCCCTTGGATGATGATAACATCCAAAAGTGCAATAAAATTGTAAATTTATCGGGTATTTTTCACTTTCAGTCCTGATCAGTTTATAGCTTCTCCTGATTTGTTGAATACCAGCACTATTCAATGCAGAAATGAGAAGGTAAAACAAGTCCCACACACCTGAACTTGAATACAGATGTTCAGATGTGCAGTACAAAACAGCTTCTGTTTCTGCGAGATCCTTTGCTCCAGGCACAATGTAAGTAGAAAGTGTAACTTTGGGGCAGCAAACACTTGCAGCTTTAACTTAAGTCTGTTGAAGTTAAATCAAATTGATTTAACACAACCAAATTGATTTAACCCAATCAACACAAGCCATAGAAAATGAAAGAAAAATGGTGAAGGTAATTCCAACAGTCATAAGAGACTACCCCTGTCAGCCCCTTTGATTGTCAAATGTTCAAGCTTCAAAGTCAAATAAGAAATGTAATTGTTAAATGAATTGCTAAGCAACTTTTGGCATAGAAGGTAACAAACAATCTACAGACCATTAAGAATGATGCAAGTCACCTGTTTGCATACAAGCCACGTTCAGCAGCCATCACTCTGGGATTTGGGGTAGAATCACTAAAACTTGGTCTCCTCGCAGATTGCGTGGCCCAGAGAGCACATTGGCCACTTTTGGGGACAGGAAACCCAGCTCTTCAAAGCTCCATTTAATTTCATCTCCTTTTCCATTTATTCATCACAGAGCTGGATTTGATGGTCCCTTTCGTTCCTATACACAACGCAAGGGTAAATAGCATGCTGCTTACTTCTGAGACTCCTGTAGTTCCTTACAGAGATTTTGGGATGCTCCAGGCAGTGGAATCTGATAGTGTTACATATTCTAGGGCAGGGATATAAGCATGTTTTATTTAAAAGAGCCCTCTTCCAAGGCACGTATAAGTTGGTGTGTGTATCTACCTGATTTGCAATGCTCATAAATGACTTAGAGGCTTTTTTGAACCCAGCACTGCACACACTGCTCTCACTGAATGAGAATCACAGAGACAAAGCACCACGTCCCCTCTGATGCTAAAGCAAATCGCCTCTCCTTTCTCTGCAACGTGAGATGATGTTAAAACAGAAATAAGGGAGGAAACTCCAGTCTCACTGAAGCCAGTGATAGTTTTAGATTTGACTTTGGGGATAGGGGCACACTTTCACTAAAAATACTGAATCTACAAGGTCAGAAATGCTTCCTTTCCTATTTGAGACCATTTGTCCAGCACATCACTTGCAAAATTAAAGTACTCGGGTACTTCCTGTTCACGACTGATAGCTTCATAATCTGAGAAATTCAAAGGTGAAAAAGTCTTGTGATACTGGTGGAATAATCTGCGGAGTGTCTGGATGCTCCGTGGGGACTGCAACACTTGAAATTCAAGTAAAATCTTCATGGCACAAAAGCAGATATATGGGGGCTTTTGAAGACGATAACCATCAGAACTATTTTTTAATGATTATTTCCCTCCTACAAGAGACAGAAAAATCAATAATAGTATTATGATGTGCACATTCCCAGATGAGCTGTTGGCTCCAGATGGAACAGATGTATACAGAGCAGCAAGTCCACCTCTTTATGACATTTTATCCCACCTCTCCTTATGGGTAAGCTAGAGCTCTGGTAACCCTTCTAAGTCTCCTGCTTTTTCATCTGTCTCTGAGGTTTCTCAGAGAATTCCCCTTGGAGCTGACAATTCCTATTCTATCCAACCAAAGTAGGGGCTTGAAACTCTGAACAGCTGGGTGTGAAAAAAAAACCAAACTAAAACCCCCAACACAAACCAAAAAAAAACCCCAAGAACTTTTCACAACTTGTACACACTATTCCCATGTTTTAAGCACCACAGCAGTCTCACCCAGCCCTACAAGGCTATCAATGGCAAACGAGATTTAGTTGCCATCTTCTGTTTCTGGTTTTTGCCTCAGAATCCAGGATATAATCATCACACACAACTACTCAAAGACCAAGGTAGCCGCTAGCAAGCAGGGGTGAGGGGTCTGTGCATTTAGCTGATATGGAAGAGATGTGATAAACATCCTTACTGTTGCTTTTGTTGCTAAAGCAATAAACGTTAACCAGAAGTATGTTCCACATTGCACCATTTGCTCTGCCTTCCTTTTGTCCAAAGAAAAGATTGTGCCCCCTCCTCTCCCCAGCGTTTGCCTTGTATTAGATAGCAAAATATCATGAATAACTCAGAGGTCGTTTTCCCCATTCTATTATTGATTTGTTTACTGGACTAATGCTTTTGCTACATCTGCATTTGTCCTTTATATAAATATAGAGTTGCATGTGGTTTCACAAAGTACCATTTGTAGTTGTGTATTACCCTGAAAATGCTTTGCAAAAGAGTGAAGTGAATTAGAGCCATATGTATGGGAACATGGTGCTCAGGATACATTCAGCTTCAGAGGCTAAAAGATATAGATGGAGGCTTTTTCTTTTTTCACATAGTCTGGTTATGACATATTGCTTCTTATATCTATCCTTAACATGTTATGAAAAAAAGCCTGATTCCAGAACTCACAGTTAATCAGTGAAATCTTTGTAGCATTGGCTGCCATTTTATTTTTCCCTTAGATCTGAGCCAGCGACTGCAGACTCAGACCTAGATAATGTTCTTGCAGAAAGAAGCTACTTCTTCAGTCTGCTTGATACAAACCAGAAAAGTATAACTGCCTCTGGTAGTCCACCCTCCTTCATAAAAGTGAGAATCATGTGAAGAAAGAGGAATAAAACACGGCATTATGTTTTTTTTGGTTTTGGGTTTTTTTTACATTTGCAGATGGCTTCTTTCATTTTTGGGAAGACTAAGTATTTGAACACCTACTAAATAAAAACTAATTTCTCAGGGTGTTTAAATAGGTTGTGATTACCTGGAGATGTTATCTGTGATCAGGTGAGACTTCTTTCAACTCCTCATATATCTTGCCTAGTAATTGTCGAGTGTTGCCTCCTCCTCACTCACTTTAGTTCTCTGAGCGGTTATAGCCCTTCATTAGTAGCACACATCACGTTCCATGGTGGGGATTATTTCCCCCCGAAAGTGCAGATTTCATTTCTCAAATTACCTTCTGAAGAAAGGTGCAATCACTGAAAAAGTTGAGAGAAGAAGGAAAGAGCGCTGAGTATGAATGACTGCGTTTCTGGTTTACTGCCTTTGAAGAATGGATAATCCACCATACATTAATACAGAACTCTACCCTATGGCACCAATGGCATTGGAAATGGCAACAGTGGGGCTTTATTTTCAGATTCTGGTGTTAAACATAGTATGACAATGGGTATGATAAAGATATGAAGATTTTCAGAAGCCTGGTGCCAATAAATATCACCTGTAATATCTGATGGATGCTTCTGTGGAGAAAATACATCCAGTTCAGACGCGGGCCGTCAGCTCTGAGGAGGACAGTAAAACTCAAACTACAAAGTCATTGCTATGAAATAGGGTAACAAAGGGATGAGACACAAAATCCATGCTCTGGAAGGCAGCAACGTGATGCAGGAACTCACCTATTCAATTATGAGACACTTGGTTCAGGTGAATCTACTGCAGTCACAGTACAGTCTGCTAGTATTGCTACTGCAGGCACTAAGCCCTGCAAGGGGAAAATATTTTTAAACTAAGACCTAGATAAATAAAAGCTATACATAAGCATACACATAGACTATATAATATATAAAGACTGTATATAAATATAGGTATTTAAAAGACACGTAGATGTGGCACTTAAGGACATGGTTTAGTGGTGGACTTGGCAGTGTTAGGCTTACAGTTGGACTCGATGATCTTAAAGGTCTCTTCCAACCTAAATGATTCTGTGATTCTACATAGAGGCAATAAAGGGTATAATTAAGGATCAGAGTCAGGAAACAGAGATGCTGCTAGAAACGATAAGCACAGATAGCAGCCATGGAAGTAATGGACTATGGAAACGCAGAACCAGGCTGTTAGAGCCCACATGTGGAACCTCTGCAGGCATCAATGCATGGCCAATCTTCCAGGAAAACTGCTAAATTGCTATGTATTAGGAGTATCTGAAAGCTTTCAAGTCACTTTTGCAAACTGAATGTAAACTCTGAAATTACTCCTAAGTAAACTATCCAATTTGGCATCAGTGTCTTTGTGCAAGTCATGTACAACTCTCTCTGCCTGTCTTCTGTGTCTTGTTGTGGACTCGGAGCCAGCTCCCCTGACCTATTGCTGTGGAGTTCACTGTTAGAAGATGACCCCTCTGCAGTTCGGTAAATCACACAGTGATATTCTGAAAAAGCAGACATTCAAAGCTAAAGTAATTGTAGGCTACCTGTCTCTCATTTTAACACCTTTTAAAAAGGGCGTACAGCAGACTGCCTGAAGTGACAGTGTTTACTGATGTTACAGTGATCTGAAAAGAGAATTACCCCATTTTTCTGATCTGACTGCTATTTAACTGGTTCTGCTTCTCCTCTTACCATTTTTCAGTCAAGATTGGGAGCAAGGATAACTTTTTCTTAAGGTGGCTGGAAGCCCACGTACTCGGGCAGAGAAATTAAAATGGACAGGGCAATGACAACCACATGAAATTCCCAGTGAAACCTGGAGAAGAACACAGTGCAGTGCTCAGTTCTTTGAATTTACACTTCAGGAGCACATACAGTAAGATTCAGAGCAAGAACATTTGGGTCAGGGTTTGATGAACTTCACACCTCTGTAACAGGGCACAATATCTTCTGTCTGCTCTCCCCATGTGGCAAATGACTTCTCCCATTCCTCACTTTACTGTGGCTGTTAAATGGCTTTCAAGCTGTGTAATACACACAGACACACACACAAAGAGCCATTCTGAGCACATGGTGTTTCTAGCATACGTACACGAGAGGGCATTAAGCCCATCTTCAATCCAATGTGGAGAGACTGAAATCAACGAGTGAGTTTGCTCACAAGTTCGCAAGGCAGCCAGATTTGGCCCTGTTCCCAGGGTAAAACAGGGTAAATTCCTAAGAGCACTCAGGGGCAGCAATAGCTCTAGTGACATCCCCCTGGCTGCCTGCACCATGTAAGTACATTTTGAGACACACAACACAGCTGCTACTGTTTGGAAATGTCATAAACTATTATTCAGTGCAATAATACACACACAGATGGGTCAGCCTAATTTGTCCTTGAAGTCCTAGAACAGACAAATAAGAAGTAGGACAACTCCCAAACAGTGAGTGTGCTATAGCAGCCTTCTGCCAGCACACATAGAAAAAAACCAGTTGACCAATGATTTTCATTGTAGTAACAATGAAATCCAGAGAAGTTTCTAATTTTCTTACCAAAATGTAACTACCTGCTCCCAGAAAGCAGAATTCAGAGCAGCTGTTGATGCGAATGTAGTAGAGAACCACCCAAGGCAGATGATGCAGTTCCTTTCTGGCACATCTGTTGCTTACTTCAAGTACACCACTTTGGACAGGAGGCAGCCTAAAGACTTTCTCTGTGGAATGAATCTCCAAAGGACTGATTAATAAAAAAACCCAAACCACCCCCTTTCAGTCACTTTTGTTATTTCCTTAAAAAAATGTAATGCTCTCAGCATGCAAATACTCCAGAGAGTGGGGTTTAGTTTTCACTTGAGGTCTAAGTCTGATCCTGAAGAAATACATTTTCTACTATCCCCTGGTTTCAGTAGTGGAAGCTCAGATCCATTTAGATAGATGTAATCTACATGGACACAGCATTTTGTGCATTTGTTTTCTCTTTGTTTTTGACCTCAGGCAATTATGTGCTTTGTAGCTGGAAAGCAAAGCAATATCCATTTCAGAGCTTAAGGGTATGAAAGAGGTGAGATCCACCTGCAGAACCTTCCTGGCACAGCCTCTCTTGGGACTTGTGTTTGTTTGCCAGTTAATAACTCAATTAGCTGTCCCAAAAGGTCATCAACAGCTTTACTACACAGCACGTTTGCTATTTTCCCAGGCTCTTGGTACAACAGCAGATGTGCTCATGGGTACTGCATAGTGGGTTTACAGTGGAACCAGGAAATTTTGACATAAATAACACTGGACTTTTTTTGGTTCACTGGTGTTTTTGTGCTCCCAGTAAACACAGCCTTGGTCATAGAGTTCAACTACTACTTATATCTTCTGAAGCAAGAATAAAGTGTACACAGGCTGTGCTGTAGCAGCACTGTGTGAAGAGCAGGTGCTACAGAGGGGTAACAAGAAATGTGAGATGTGACCTAACGGGGATGATCTAAACCTCTGCTGCACCCGTACCCATGTAACTGTGCTTTGCTGTTACAGAAATATCTCACAGTCTGAACGAACTACTCAGTCCAGGAAATCCTTGATTATATTTAATCCTGAAACTATATGTGACCCAGCACTGGCTAAAGCTGGAAGTCCGATCATCAACAATTATTAAAAAACATTCTCACAAAATAATATTTGACACATAGTTGCATACTTTGTGGCTTTCAGTGATAACAATGCACATACAAAAATAAAGGCAAAAGCTAAAGGCAAGTCTGATTTCCCCTCTTTTATCATTATTTTCAACACAGTTTCTCCCACATACATTTAATATTATAGGGAATATATTGCTCTAGAAACACCCCAAAGCACCAGAACAAAAATTGGTATCTTCTACTCTTATTCAGATGGTTGTCCAGCACCTCTTAGGACTGATAGGGAACAGGATGCCAGAAGGCAGAAAAGCAGTCCAGGGTGAGCACTTGCTGGTCAGGAGCTCAGCAGCAAAGCTCAGGTCTTCCTCACTCTTTGTTCCCAAGTTTCTTCCTTTCGATTTTCCCAGAGATCATCTTTGGTAGCTGTTGAACAAACTCCAGCTTGTCTGTAAAGAGAAATAACAACAAAACTTAGCAGTTTGACACGGTTTCATTCCAAGCTGTGTTCCTTTTCTGTGGCAAGCCTGCAATTTTAAAAGCTACAGGCTCTTTTGAGGATGAAGCAGGCAGGCAGCCAGCCCATCAGTCCCAGTGCCCAACAAAAAGAACGAGTTACGTTTTAGAGAAACAGAATTCATCAGTTGGGTGACTCAGTAATTCCTCAAATCAGTAGTGTGGGACAATCACACACCACTGAATTTGAGTACAACTTGGACTTCAAAGGGAGCAACTAAGGGGCTTTATTTGGTTGCCTGAAACCCTGGCCAGTGGGGCAGAGTTAGGACTCCTGCCCACACGCTGAACAGAAACGTTTTGATTCACCTGTTTGTTTGTTTCTTCATTTTTTTTCCTGGTCAGGTTCAGGTTTTGTATCATTACAAAACTGCACTAACATGTTGGTGAGTATGGCTGACCCAATGTATAGACTGAGAAGTCTGTGACCACATCAGAGAGAAAACCTCCTGAGCGAGACCTTCCCTGCTGTAATGAGCAATTTACACCACTAGAACAGGGCTCAGGGGAAAATCTTGCCAGATTTGTTTAAAGCCCAACATAGACCAGTACCAAACCCCAAGAATCTGTTCCAGAATTATATTTTTAAGATTGCTTTAAAAAAAATTACTTTCCAAGGTCATAATGAGATTATGGTAAAAAATTTTTTACTTACATAGAATAAATGGATTACATGAACAATCTGATTACTTCTTTTCAGACAAAGTGGATTACTTTGCCAAAAAGCACTTACTCACATTTGAAATCTGAAGGAGCTTAAAAAGAATCAGATCCTTAAATTGCGACCAGATTACATTTTTCAACATGTTTTTATGATTGCACTTAAAAATTTACATCTATTTCTACTTATTCTGCTCCAAAAATGGAATTACATTTAAAATATCCAACATGTTTTCCCTCTGTTCTGATTGAATCAAGGAGAGAAAAATTAATCCCCCAGAACAAAGCTGTTACTCAGGAAAACAGAAGGGAATTTAAAACCCTGCATCACAGTTGTTGGAACCCTGTGCAAAAACTGAGGGAAGCCAAAGACAGACAGTGAAGTTTTTTCTGAAGACTTTTGGTGGGAGCTGGCACATCATTGCTTAGCCAGGTGGGGCTTATCCTGCTACTCCTGATGAACTATTCATGTTTAACTCTGAATGTGCGTGCCCTGGGGTTCTTTTCAAGGATTCCAGATACTCTGCTAGAGGAGTTTGATTCCTGCCTCACCTGGAAAGGCTGTAGTACTGTTTACCTCTGCACAGCCCACTGCCACCAGTAATGAGATGTGAAAATTATGCTGAGATTCCCCCAAACCTGCAGTACCCTTTGAGCTTGAGAATCCGTGACCACTGCAAACTGTGATAACTCTGCTGAGGAACTTGACAGGCTATTGATTGTTGCCAGTTGAGGCTTTTGCCCACGCTATAGTATTCAACCCCCCTCTTACTGTAACATCCAAGCATTATCTTTCTCTTCAGTTAGTAATTCAAAATGTCTAGAAATACATTTAATGTAACCGTATTGAATTTGTAAAACCTGATTCTTTTGTTTAAAATAACTAGGAAAACTTTATGCTTATGGACACAATTTGATTGGGTGAAGGAACATTTCATTTCCCTGTACATAATCGCAGTGAAATCTAATACAGGTTCATCTGTAGTTTCAATGTAAGAAGAAAACATCAGATCCTATCAGGATAGGCCTATGATGTTCAGTGAAGCAGTGTTTACTTATATAGTCAGGATGGGGTCAGATTTTCAATGTTACATTTCAAAACCTTAAAAAAAGGATTAAAAGAGGTTCCAGGAGAAAAAAAAGCAAAATTTGACTATTCCAAAATATAACCTGATTGTATTTCTAATCTGATTATTAGGTTTGATTAGAGAAGTTTTAATTTTAGGGTCCAGTGCCAGGAACTACTTGTATATTCAGAACTCTGTGATACTTGCCTTTCTCGGGTTTTTGTAAGGTGCAGTAACTTTTTTCACATGCTGAAGAATTAATTTTTCAGGATCATGAGATGTAAATTCAGGAGACAGAACAATAGAAGCTTTTACCACCTAAAGGAGAGAGCTAAAGTAAGACAACACTCAGCAATCACTAACTTGATGAATTACATTCAATAGAAAGACTAAGATGAATAATGCAGTTTTCTACAATCAAACTTCTTTCAATCCAGTGGAAATATAAGTTTCGAGCCAGATGCTGGACAACTTTCTGGTTTTTATCGCTTGTTGAGCTCCACAAACGGGCCTTAAAACTACTCATAGTGAACATAGCAGCATTCCCAGCAGACAGGAATTTTTCACTGGTGTCTGGGCAGCCACATCATGTCCTTGCAGTGTTCGAGAAGAGAGGTGACTCAGGTGGGCCACATTTGCTTAATGGCCTTCCTAAGAAGAATAGCTAGGGGACATTGCTTCACGGTGTAAGACCTCATTGGGATTCAGAGAAGCCATTGTCAGAGTTTCAAATTGGCCTAGGTGCCCCTAATTTTTCTGAAATCAAAAGGAAGTTAGATGCCTCTTCATCTCCTCAAATGTATTTGAAAACGCCAGTCTACATCTTCACAATGTTAATAACAAGCCAAGATTTCCCTCACAGACATAGCTGTTTCTCAATGTACCCATACATTAGATATTTTAGGTAGCTCCTAATATCAATGTCCTTACCTCTCCTCTGATAGGGTCTGGGCTGCTGACAGCGGCGGTTTCAGCTCCTGCTGAGTGCTCTATCAGGGCACTCCCTCTCTACTTCAAGCAGCCCAATGTGATACCTACAGAGGAAATAAGAATTTGGTATTGAGAAGTAGAGCTGGGCAAATTATTCTGAAATCTTTGTTTCAGTGGTAAACCAAACCTGGTGCTTCTGAGATAGTTATGATGCCTTCAGAGCTGTGTGAAAAACCCAGGTTTTCGTAAGCTAAGCATACATCTTTGGAGGGAGGCACTTCAAAAGTCACCAGTGAACTGAAGATATTCCCCAAAACGTGTTTGAATCCTTACCACATATCTAGCATAAAGACAGAAGGGCCTTGCTGGTTTGATCTGGATGGCAAGGTTGCCGTCTTCTCCTGGAGGCAGAACGTTACGATTTTCATCTATTACCTAAAATGAAAGAAAGCTCGCTCATGAGTAATTAGGTGATATGCTGCTAAACAGAGAACAGTCCTGCCATGACCTTATCTTATTTCAGACTGAAGTAACCAGAATGCTTTACACTCATCAAAGTACCTGAACATCATAAGGTGGAAGTGCTTTTCCTAATGCATAAGGCTTAATTTGCATCCCCTCACGAGTTGCATGTACAATACCCTGTAAAAGAAAGCTGAGTTTATGTGGTTTCTTACTCCATACGAATGGATACTTTTACAGCTAAATAGTCTACAATTCTAGAAGAAATAAAAGATGTTCATTTAAAAACATGTTTTTTGACTGTGATTTTAAAGTCCACTACTTGTTTATCTAATGGCGTAAATCAGCACAGCTGAGAGAAATCCATACAACATTGACCTACATCAAGGAAAGATCCTGCTCGGTGGGAAAAATCCTGTTTTCATTCAAAGTGGTGTTCCAGATTAAATCAACTGGGCTTTAAATTATTCTGATTTAGATTTCCTTTACAGTAATTTGGCTCCCTTTACTTCTCAGAAATGTCCTCCGATTTGTATTGGTGTGAGCTTGGCTACACTGTCACTAGTGTCAGTGTTGTACTGATATTTCCTGTAGGGGGATGAGCAAGTCCACAAACTTGGATTTATGGGACTTGAAGTTTCTCCTCATCTGAACCACCGAAGTGGCACCATGGAACAATCTGGTGTGAGGTAAAAATTTTCACCAGGGACCTTCTACTCTAGACATTTGTAACGGTATTTCCACACAATATACACTGTATGTGAGTGCCTGCAAACACACTGATTCGGCCTGGCCATAACGTTCTAACCCTGTCTCATTTTTCTAGTCGGCCATCACGGCAGGATGGTTTGACTCCCCTCCACTTACGCAGCATTGCAGGCTCTTGAATTTGTAACTTCATATATGTTGGGGAAAAAAACCAAGAAAAAAATGCATTAGAATCACTGAAGGAAAGAATATGGTGTGAATCTAGGGTCCAGCTGCATACAAGCAGAAATGCCAATTTTGCAGGTCTCCATGAGGATCCCAGCTTCTGAAATTATTACACTCTGACAGTGCACAACACAGTCTTTGGGATGGGACTAAGGCAGAAAGCTCCGGCCTGCAAGGTGGCTCTGATGGAATGGATACCTGGTAAGATCATGCTGCAACATCATGCAACAAATAGTAAGTGACAGGAAACGTAGACAGACTCTGGGCGTTAAAAAAAGAGGAGTTCTATTTGCTACAAACTTGCTGAAACTTCTTGTCATGGGCACTCCAACAAGCAGACACCAAGCAAAAATCAAAGAGACAGTGACACTATTATTTAGTGGGAACAGAACATGCCTCAGGATGGTTTACAGTGGAAAGGGAGATTTCAGTACTCATTTTTACTAAGAAAGAATCTGTGGTATTACAAAGAGATATGACTTGCCCTAGATCAATCCATATGTCTGTAGGTGGTACAAAAACTGAATCTATGTTTTTGAATTTCCACTCTACTGAGAGCACTGTCTCCCCTCATGCCTTGCATTAACAGCCCACTAATGCAACAGCTTTTGCTTTCAATGACACATTGATTTTATTCTTACATTTAAAATAGTTGCTGCGTCATGCTGTAGGCTTGCCATGTGAAAAGATGCATGATCCCTGAATCCATGGAGAAAATGAGGTGGTATAGTCAAATTTTATCCAGCCTGTATCAGACAGGTCCCATAGTGTGTCAGAGGAATTCAAATTCATCCAAAGATTGGTAATGAGAAAAGAATTATAAAGGAAGCATTTAATAGGAAAAAATAATTTACAAATGGGGATAAGTGGATGTAGACATTGTGAATTTACGTAATTCTCTTTCCATTCATTAACAGGCCTGGTTCCTTCAGGAATCTCTCAAGGAGTGTAGCTAGTAGAAGGGGTTTAGCTTTAGTGTCGTTTTGCTGCAGATCATAAGCATGGTAGGGAAAAAAGACAGTGGAAGTATTTAATCTGATTAAGGGAAGCGCACAAAGCACTCTCTGCTTCCTTCAAATTTCTGTTATTTCATTTACTAAGAAAATAATGCTTTCTATCCAGAACTAGCCAGTCTGACCATAGTAATAGACAATGAGGTTTAAAGAATCTAGCTGTGAATGCCTGGCCCATTACCCAGCAAATAATCTCATCTCTGCACCTGATTGCCTAGGAAGTACCAGAGCAAAACAAATACTGATCTTTTATGAAAGCATCACAAAAGGCTGAGATAAACGTGTTTTGTTTTTTTTTAAATGTATCCATATGCTGTATCACCCACTGGAAGTAAGTGTAAATACCCAAATTAAAGAGGCAAAGTGTGTTACCTTCTCCAGCTGAGCCCTTCTATCCGAAATGTGTGGCACTCACAGAGGCCTTAAAGAGCAGAGGACCGTGGTGCTCGCAGCCTCCCTCTGCCCAGGGGAGCCTGACTTGGGAGCACGGAGCTGTGCGGAGCATGGGCTCCTTGGCGGGCAGACCCTGCTGCAGCCGGATTTGACCACAACCTTATTTTGTTCACTTTTCTTCTGGTAGAATCACATTAAACAAACTTCTTGCTCTCATGGGGGATTTCATTTTCTACACTCACTAGAAGCCTGTGAGACTGTCCTTGAAGATAACTGTATTTTGGATTTTTAGGGCTGTTAGAGAATCTGTTACGAAACAAGCAGCTGCTGGACTCTGTTGCTCTGCCGCAGCTGATGGAAGTTCAGTCACTGATGGTGAGTTCTGGTCTGCATCTTAAATCTGACACTTAAATGTGATGGCTGAGCTTGGCAAATTACCCCTTCTCTAATTGATCTTTTCAGTAATGAACCCTTCTCACACAGATATGCTTACATCCATTTAATTTATAAATTGTGGGTTTTTTTATTCTTACAGGGGGACTATTAAGACTCAGATCAAGTATTAGCAGAATAATTGGTTTTACATCAACAATCTGAAAAGCCTTATGAATAACTAAAACCAAAATCACCTAATGGCTGCTCTGTTTTTCGTTACAGCTTTATTCTGACTTTTTGTATTGTGGGAAAGGAGATGAAGTTGTAGATCACTTATAAAATGCTCTTGCTCAATGGACTGGCTAAAATAACACACGCAAAGTCACAAAAATCACCAACCAGCTAATCTGCAAGACCAAGTTCCAAACACATTCTGGAAATGTATTAAGGATTTCTAGACATAAAACTAAATATTAACTTTCTTACTAATGCAAGCAGAGCATTTTCTGTGCCAACATACATACACACTATATACACACACACACACACACACAGAGTATATATGTATACATGCAACATTAAGCATGTACTATGAATTTCTACAACTTACTAGTTTCTCATGCTGTATGACAGCATCATATATGAAAGGATTATTTCTCACATACTGAATATAATCACAATTCTCATTTCATTTACCTCAGAGGGGTTCTTAAAGCAAAAGATAGGGTCTTGTGTTCATACCTGTTTCAAAATAGTCTTTACTATTTCAAAATAGTCTTCAGTATAAATACATGTTGCTTGTGCAAGTTAGTAGTCTTATATTATGCATAATAACATCCTTCACAGTTTAAAAACATGCCAAATACTCCCAATATTGCATTGAGAATTCCACTCCTGGCTAGTGGTGGGAAGACAAGAGACATGCCTTCAAAAGAAGGGGACACCTACACATGGTTCTCATCCTACCACCAAAAATGTGGATTTTGAATCCTACTGCAATAAAACTGCTAGTCCCCCATCTGTAGCAATGCATTTTCAGGACTTGGGCTGCCACTATTCCAAACCAGAAAAAATTTATATGACCGCTAAGGGGAAAACATTGAAGAGGAAACATGTTCCCTGTCCCCAGCTGAAACTGAAGATTTCTTTCTATTTTATAAAACTTCAAAAGAAAGAAACAAATCCTCTAAAAGAAGTAGTTATTTTACTTGTTTGCTGTCCTTAGAACAGCTGTGTTGCCCACTCTAAACACAGATACAACACCAAAAGAAAGGGCTAATTATTTTCTGGTGCATGAGGCTGAAGACCAGAGACTCTCAAGAACTCAGCGAGTTCCTCCTTATGATCCATTTCTGTTTCCTTGTCATCCTGATACAAGGCAGAACAGCATTGTTTTTGCCGACATTAGGCAAAACGTGCAGAGGTACCTGGGTGAGGTTGTTTTGCAACCTCATCATAATGTTGCACTTCAGTAATCCCTACAGAGACCATATGTACCAAAGTCACCATGTCCCTTCCATAGGCTTTGGACGAGAGGCTAAACTCTCAGGAAATAATGCATCAAAATGTATTTGATACAGAATACCTCTTCTGATACAGGTATTACTTTTTTTATTGTCTCTGAGAATAACAGCAAATTGAAGCTGGGCTGTAAGAGGGATGGAGAGGAGGTCTCAAAGGGAAAGGCTAGTTGATTGAAAATTATATTTTTCAGCCAGAATGATACAATGATTCAGTCAAGTTTCAAACTTTGTGACTCCAAAAGAAAGACATGTGCTGGCGAGATGTATTTTGCTTTCAACTGCTTGTAGCTGTAAGCCTGTGTCTCTGAAATCATTCTGCAAGGATGAGGGGAAATGTATTGGCAAGTCTCTGATCCTGGGCAGAGCAGGAGAATTAAACAAACCAGCTACCTTGAAAATGAGATAGAAAAGCATACTGAGTATCAATAATAAGAGGTTGCTGCAGCACAGAGCAAAGCACCTCACGGACTACAGCCACGGCATGTGGCATGAATAACCTGGCAGTCTGCTTGACTTTGATCCCAGCCAATCCATGCAAAAAACTGGATACTAGGGCACAACAGAAACCCAGTTTCTAAGGTCAGCTAAGCAAGGAATCACCGTAGGTGACAGTTCTAGCATTGAAGCCTGCAGCAAATTATTCTAAAGAGCCACACTAGAATTTAGAGAGTCAAGAATCATAACTGCACTGAAATCAGTGGTAAAACTCTTGTCTTCAGTGTGGTAGTTTCATGTAGACCTTTTTTTTTAAGGCTCTGAACCTTCCCAACTCTGAATTTAGTTGCTTGATTTTAGGTCCCTAAATTTGGTGAGGGAGGAAAAAAAAATAAAAATCAACCTCCCAGTCCTCAGACATTACTGGAGTTTAACTGCCCAAACAGCTAACTGCAGAGACAAGGATAGTTTCCAGGGGCCACTTTTTGCTGACTTTTTGTTGTTTTGTCTGCTTTTTGTTGTTCTGAAACACTTGTTTGTTTGAAACCAAGCAGAAAGATCTAGAAGATGCAGACTCCCTGGAAGGCCCAGGAGTACTTGGCTTTTAAAGGAAACTGAACTGGGTACAGAAAAGAGCTTGAGGCAGCAAAAAGTGACATGCCCAAACAAGTGCATTCAAGGAACTAGTGATTAGTTTTATAATCATGTAATCTAATGCTCCTAGAAATCTTGGGAGTGAAATAGTGAAAAGTGTTCGGAAATCTCTGTGGAATACTAAGGAGCATTACAAAAAATGAAGCTACTGTCAAAAAGAATGAAGTAAACATTGTATTTATTGACAATTGCTTTCATTTCAGCAGTTGCTAGTACAGAAATTGTTTCACTGACATAAGCAAAGTGTTTACTCTCAAGAAATAAAATATTTTACTTTCTCAAAATTACAGTTCTCCAAATCTCACTTTACAGCTGCAGTAGACGCAGAACTCCAGGCAGTGGGACACAGCTGTAAAAGACCTTCTTTCCTGCCTAAAGATGTTATTGTTCTCCAACAATACCTTCTTATTTAATGAATAGAAGAGGACTCCAAGGCTGGAGATGTTTTTGTCAAATAATGAAAATTCACACCAGAAAAGGAAATCTTCATTCAGTACAAAAAATTAACAAAACCTGAGGATGAACTGCCAAGAACTGATATAGCCTGAAAATCTGGCCCAGTCTAGCATGTGCAACTGTAAGAAGTAAGGGTGTGTAAACTACAATACGTGCCTCTTCATAAAGCTAAGAGCTAAATGTTAAACAGAGATGTGATCATCCAAAGCACATCAAGGGAGTTTTTTCACTGGTTTCACCTCTAAGTGGCTGCAGAAATAGACTGATCCTGTAGCAAGTGTCTACTATGGCAAAGAACCATGGTCTGTTCTACAAATTGGGTCACCTGCCAAACAGCAAACTTCATTTCAAAGACCACCAGAAGTGGTACTGGAGTTTTGTCTATTGTGTGCAAAGATCAGAACAGAGGGCGAGCAATGAAGCTACTTCTGTATGAGAGTATTTGTGGAAAAAGCATGGGAGAAGCTGGCACTGCTTGTCATTAACACATGTATTAAACAAGAAAGGTTTATGAAGGTCAAATGGTAGTGTCAATAAAGAGGAGTCTTTCCATCTTCAGTAAATGATAGGAGAGCTGTATTCAGTTTAAACATGCTGCATTTAAGGACAGAGCATTTGAACCACTCAAATCCATGCCTCCCTTTTCTGCAGCCTGGAGCTAGACAATCGATATCAGCAATATCTCTTCACTGATCTTGGATGCTATCTAAAAGAGATGGGTCACCAGCTAAATTCTGGTGAACCTATGGACATTCAGGACTAGAATGGAGTTGTATGGTTTGTCCTCTTTCCCAGCAGTGCTTCAGGAACTGAAACCATGGTACTGACATTAGAAGTTTTGCAAGCAGGCACAAACATCACATCTTGGTCTTATCTATAGTTTCTGATGCTCAGGCATTTAACAAAAATAGGTCAGAAGGAGGGCAGTTCTATCAGAGAAATTTATATAGTTTTAACAGAATGAAAGAAGTTCTGTTAAATTCCAAACAATGCTACATCCGTCCCCACTCTTTGTTTCTTAATTCATTCCTCTTGATCTTCCCAGTGACTGTCTTTGGCAGCTCTTGGACAAATTCCACCTAAATAAAAAGACAGAAAACAATGTAGCATGTTCTACAGAGTTGATTTTCCAAGATTGGCTCTCAGCATATGTTGAAAACTAAGAGGACTCCCATCAGTAAGAACTGCTCGCCTAAAGAATCAAGTCCAAGCCAAATCAAGGCAGCACATTATGCCACTTGTGAAACAATTTCTTTGGCTGTCTAGATGGCCAAACATCTGCGTAGCTGCCTCCCAGCTAACCAAACTGAGAATTGTAACATGAGTACTGTAACAGAAGGATGAATACCTAAATGGTATCAGAGGTCAGAGATGAATGACAAAAGAAGACAAAAGGGATGTTATTAGCACAATGGTCCTTAGTCTGCACAGCTGAACTAAGGCACTGCTAGTAGCTCTTTTCCTGTAGTGCTGGGATTACTGAGACACACCAAGTGTATCCTCCTGAGCTTTCCTCCTATTTATTAACTGTGAGGACCAGTAGATAAAAACTTATTCAGATTCAGTCAGGTACTACCCTAAAGTCACTGGAGGGTGCTTGGTTGAAGATTAAATACAAAATGGAGAATTATGATTGTGAGCCTGACTTAGAACATGCAGATCTAACTAGGATATCATATGAAGCCTAGAAATTTTTGAGAGGTTTAAACAAACACTTTACTCAAATGTATGAAAAACAATGTAAACGAATGTTATTTAGGAAAGATTTTCTGGAGCCAGTGCCCTAGCTGAATGTTTACCACTGTCTCCTTCAGGTGAACCATGGAAATCCAAATAGTAATTCTCCTGAGATTTATGGAAGGGTGCCCTAGTTTAAAGTTTATCCTCAGAAGCATTTACCTTTCTAGGGTATTTATACGGAGCAGTAGTTTTCTTGACATGCTCCTGCAACTCATGGGTTAAGCTCTCCAGGTCACCGGCTGAAAAGGTCGGGGATAGGACCACAAATGCTTTCACAACCTGTAAGGTAAGGTTGACTAAAGTTAAAGTGAACTGACACCATCCATTTTTAAGAGCTGATATACAGGTTACCAGTGAGCAGTGCTGCTCAGAGTCATGACATGCAAAAGGGAGGAACAGAGAAACCAGCACAATGTAAGAAATGGTTGTGCCCAGGTTCTGCACGTCTATGTGCAGAAGGGAAAGCTGAAGGCAGTTTTCCTGCCCTCATTACAAAGCATGAGCATTTGCTCTATCCTCTCAGTGGGGGTCAAGAAGAAGGAGTAATAAGAGGTGTCTCTGCAGAGTTTTCCCTGAAGCTGAGGGACATTTTGTTTCTCTCTAAAGTTCACACTGAGGACAGCAGGCCCCTACCATCCCAGCACAGGACTATGATTTCTCCATATGTGTAGCCCAAGTCTAATGCTAGGGTAGTTATAGTATAACTTTGGCTACACCAAGACAGCCAGAAAAGACAATTTCAGCATATAGACAAGTGCTTAACAACAAGGGGAAGGTAAACATCACTCTAATGTTCTTCACAGAGAAGACTTTCTTGGGATGAAAAGAAACAAAGAAGAGCAAAGGCACATAAAAGGGAAGGGATTTTGCCTGTCACCCCAAGTAGGATTATCCATGATGACATGACTACCTTAGAGCTGTATGTTATTCAGTAAAGTAGGAACTGCTTCATACAGTTATATGTTTAAACAAACATATTGCTTCCCCCCCTGCCCTGTTCAGCATCATTACCTCTCCTCTGAGGGCATCTGGGCTGCTGACAACAGCTGTTTCTGCTACTGCTGGGTGCTCTATCAGGGCACTCTCTACTTCAAATGGCCCAATGCGATATCTAAGTAAGAAAAATGTAGGATTTGGTTTTATAAGCTGGAAAACCAGTACCAAATGTTTTATAATTGTCATATTGAAGAAAAAAACCAAACCAAACCAACAACCAACTGCAGAAACTTCAGGCAGAATAGGAAAGTTGGCTGTATGAGAAGGTAGGAGCATTTCATAGTGGTCATGTGGTAGAGGACTGCTGGGGCTGTGGATACCTCTCCATCTCTCCCTTTTCCTTGTGGCTCCTAAGCTGGAGCTCCATCCCACCCCGATAGCTGGGGTCTGCAGTACCAGCTGATGCCACCTTATGGTATCACGTCATACAGTATCAAATTATTTAATTTCAACATGTTAAAAATAAAATGTTTCAATGCTCTTTGAGTCCAATAGAGATGTCCTTCAATTTTAGTCAAAAACCAAACTAGATTAACATCCCTCCTCTGCCAATGGAAGTCTTCACTCTTTGTTGAAACAGACGAGATGTTGCAGGGGAAACAGATACAGAGATGACACTGACATCACCAAGATGATACTGCAGGTCTATGAAAAGCTAATAATAAAAGCAAGTATTCCTAAGTCAAGAGGTCAATACATTCATCACAGGACTATTATGTCAGAAGCTCACTAGGAACACAACATGCAAGATTATACAATGGCAGATTTAGAAAAGAAGCATGCAAACTGACCCTGAAGAAATTATGATGTCATCGTCTCTTCCAATAAACTGAAAATACCCATCTTCATCCATAGTCGCTTTGTCTCCAGTGACATAAAAGTCCCCACGTTCAGTTTCTGCTGTTTTCTTAGGGTTATCCTCAAAGTGGTTTACAAACAGGAGTTTAGATTTTGAGCATGCATTAGCTATACATTATGTTATAATGCACATAATGTTAAATGCACTGGAACTTAATTTTTCAGGCAAGGATGTTCAAGAATTGTACTGACATTGCTATAAAATACAATAAAATAGGTTTAAAAAACAGAAACATTTTGATTCTTTAAAAAAACTTCAACTCAATCTTGAGCAAATTCTTCTCTTCCCTTTTCTAACATCCTCGAATCCAAACAAATTACTCTGGTCATAAATAATAAACTGGTGAAAAATATTCAGCTTTTTGAACCACTATGCAGTTGGAGAGATTTTGGGGAGATTGGTGGTGGTGAGGAAGAAAATAAAGTCCTTACTACATATTCAGAGAATAAACCAAGTGGTCTTATTGGTTTGCTTCTGACAGCAATTTCCCCCTGTTGTCCTGGAGGCAGAATGTTAGCATTTTTGTCTATGATCTAGAATGAAAAGAACATGTATGTTAGTCCAATGGGAGAAAAAAAACACCAACAAACAACCAAACCCCAAACCAACCAAACAAGAAACCCCATGAAAGAATCTAAAGAGCAGCTAACAAACCTGAACATCATAAAAGGGAGCTGCCTTCCCCATTGATCCAGGTTTAATCTTCATTCCTTTAAAAACAGAGCAGATTACTCCCTGTAAAAATCAAAATCAAAACAAAGTTTTGCAGTAGAAAATTGCTACATTCACATTCAATTCATTAAATGTATTTTCTAGAATAATTCCAAATTAAAGAATTAAGATTCATAGGATCCTGTATGTCAGTGCTGTATGGTACAGATCGGCAAAATCAAGAAACTCCCTGAAAGAATCCTGTTCCATTATCTGCAAAGAATTCATGCTCTCTGCTAACCAGTCGTCTTCCTTAGATTCAAACTCTGCCCTCTTGTCTGTCACTGTTACTTGGAATTCGCTTAAGGACATTTATGGAAATATTAGAGCACATCTTCTCCCAACAATCCATGTTTCTGGCAGGTTCTGTGAGGAGAACCATGAAAGGGTGTTCTTTCAGAAGTTATCGGGGCTGGGGAGATTACTGAAACATTCATGGAAAGGAAGGAAGAAACAGGCTGTGTTCTTTCAAAACAACCTTACAACATTGTAAAGCAAAAAGGAATGACAAAGATTTAACAGAATATTGACCCAAAGACATACCGTTTCAGTCTGGCCATATACCTCATGGATGTCCACCCCAGTCTTGCTTTTCCACTGCGCCATGACTTCTGGGTTGAGTGGCTCCCCTCCACTTATGCAGTGCTTCAGGTTCATGAATTTGTAGCTTCACAGGGAGTTAAAAAACAAGAGACAGTACTTAAATCTATTGGGCCAGACAAGGAGCATGCAACTATAAACAAATAATACTGGAGAGCTGTTTACTGGGAGTTAGTCCCATGGAGTGGGAAAATCAGAGGATTCCTGATTCTTTGGCTCCTGATACAGCAAGAATATCAGTCTGTGCTCAACACTATATATATGTGTAGTAGTAGTCAGAGTTAAACACACATGAAAAATAAAGTAAAATTTTTGCTGAAGTCAGCTGGGATTTAAGGACATGCCTATAACTAACCACAGAGCGATTTGTTGAGCCAGGGCCCTGATTGTTGACCCTCTGCAACAGCCCAAGTAAGGAAGTGCAAGACGGGAGGAAGGAACAGTGGCAGGCAGTGAGAACTGGAGCAGGGGATGATGTACAACTGCCACAAGTCACTCTCCTCACAGTTACGTTGACACTGACTTTCTAGGATGACAGTCCTTCCCAAAGCACAGACAATTAACGTGGTAACTGAAAATTACGATAAAGAATTTAACAAGCACTCAGTTTCATACCCTCAGGGATTGGCTCACAAATTCAGTACTGAAAGTCTCAAATTCCTGAAGGAAAACATCGAGTTTCTCTATGTTTGATCATAAAACTCGGCAAAACTCACAAATTTTGTATGATGGTCTTTTCAGGAAGGTTATTTTAAACTAAATTACTACCCTATTCTGGTCAACCAGCTAGATCTGGGAGATCACTAAAGTTTAGTGAGGGTAAATTAAACATTAGTAAATAATTTGACGTACTTGGAGAGATCATTTTGCACCAGCATGCGGAACAATGTTGGAGCACCAAGCAGTGTGTCAATGGGGAATCTGCAGAGAGTCTAGTGAGTTAAACAACAAGATGGACATATAAAGTCAAAAAACTGCCTTGTGGATGGACAGTGAACAGGTGATACAGGGGGCAAATGTAGCTCTCCTTTCTATGGAAAAGCACCATATGTTCTCTGTTGGGTAAGAAACCCTCCTGCAGAGATTCACAGTATATTTGATCAGACAAAATCCCATGCTTACATGTCTACATGACACCCAGACTGCATAGCTTGGAGCATGGCCAGAATAAGCCTGCCTCTGTCTACATTATAGGGAGATTTTCACTTTCATCTTGGCCAGTGTGGGCAGAGAAACTCTTCAGTTTCAGTCTGCATTACTGATGCAGCTGATATTACTTCCACAGTCACTAGAACAAAAGACAAGCAATTAGTGCTGCTTTTGGATGATTTTCATTCATGTGGTCTCCAGCTATGAGCAAAACGTATGAATGAACCACAGGTTTGGCCACTTCTGGTACATTAAAAATGCAAATAGGGTCTTTACACAACAGATACAGCATCTCGAACACAACTATGGACACAGCCCTCACGAAATCTATGGCTGCTGTTAAGAAATTTTTTTTTGCGCCCTTTCTGCAGATTAACACATCTCTATGAGTTTTTCCTTACATTTAGGATGGTTGCTGATTCAATCTGTGGTAGCCTATGTATAAAGATGCATGATCCAAAAACCCAGGGATCAAAAACAGATCCCAGTGAAGCCATTATCCATCCTGTGTCTGATGTGTTCCACATCACGTCTGAGGGAGTCAAATCCAACCAGTACCTGATAGAGCAGAAAAAAAAAAAAGAACAAAAAGATAACAAAAAATTTTTGCTTAAAAAGCCCCCACCACAAACAAAGAAAACAAAAAAACCCAACAAGCCCAAGATTTCTGACAAAATATATGGGCCCTGGGCACTCTGAGTAAGTTTATTTTATGAGCTAGCTCTAGGATAAAAGGCCACCTAACAATATATTTGCATAAATATATATACACACACACACGCATGTATATCATACATATATGATGTCAGTCATAACATAGCATAAAAAGAGGAGTCTGAATTTCAATAAAGTGACTTTGCGCTAGGTAGGCAGTTAGGGCTGAAGCAGCAGTATTCATGGACACTGTGTTGGACACCAGATATTTCAGTTCTAAGGCTGCTGAGGGACTAGGGTGATCTGTGCAACCAACATAAACTCTGCTTCTGCTCATCTATACATGTCACAAAGCTTTTTGCAGCCCAAACAGCATGGTATCTCTTGGTTCTTTGTGCTAAAGTATTCCCAGCTGATGGTTGTCCTTTGAACCACTCTAAAGCAGGGGTAAGAGATATTCACTGAAAAATGCAAACACTGGGGGCAATCCTATGCCCCTAGAAATCTGCTGGAATTTCTAGTCTGATTTCAAAGGGAGGAGGACTGGGGCTGTAAATTGGTATTTCTTATTCAGTCATTTTTCATCAGTTCTACTACGCAGCTTCAATTATCCCATGTTCGACCAGGCTCAAACCTTTCATACCTTTCACTTAAAAGGGGTCTGAAACCAAGACTACCCTGGGAATGTTCAGTCATCTTTGGAGAACCTGTGGTTCCACTGGTAAAGAAGATAGTCATTGAGTCTTGAATCCTTGTTTTGACGCAGGAATGGTCAGCAGATTGGTTACTTTAAAACAGAGAATGCAATCGTGACTTCAATGGTTACTTTACACAGGCTTCAGAATGCAATGAAGTATTGCATATTGCAGAACTCCTACCCCAATAAGCTTCACAGAAGCTTTTCACCAAATTAGACTAAAATAATGTGGAGTTACACTTCCTCAGATAGACTTCCCCTTCAGAAGAACAGGATAGAAAGTTCCCAGAACAAGACCACTGTTAGTAAACAACTCTGATGTGGATCAGCAATCAAGCAGTCATGATTAACACCTTAACGTTGGCATTTGATAAGTATTTGTAGCCAATGAATAGTTGTAAATGAGCACTTGTGGAGAACAGGTCTGCTTTCTGCATCACGACTGCAATGTCACTAACTCATACTCACTTGTACAGGTCAGTGAAGTTCAGCCATCCCTCCCGACTGCCTTTGGACACAATTAGCTTGCTTTTCAGAAACTGACACTCAGATGCCACTGAGTCCACAGCAGGAGCCAGTGTGTCATCAGTAATGATGCATGCAGCCTTTGATGCCTGGAGTCGATATAATATGTCTTTGGCTGATAATTGGGATATTCCCGGAATTAAGACAATTCCTGGAAGAGCAATAAAGTTAGTTTGGGATGGCATTTTTTACATCTGCTTCTTTTCTAAGAACGTAAACTATAACTCTTCCCAAAACTGACCTCCGAGATGAATTTGCCCTGGCATTCCCAAGCCAAACAGTTATAGTGGAGTAATGCAGCTGCTTGTGCTTTCCTGTAAGTAATGAAATGTGGACCTGTCTGGTGAGTTCCATGGCTCTTCCTTGCCTTCTGTCATCTCCATGCCTGCTGCACAGGCCACCTGTCCTACAGCACCTAGTGCAAAACCTTCAGGACTCCCTGCGTAAATGGTAGCTAGGCCACTCACTAGATTATTACATTATTTTTCCTTTATAAACCGTATAAATTCTTGATCCTCTCAACTGACTTGCATTAACCAGTTTTACCAGTCTCAGATATGCTCACTGACCCGCTCGCATGCAAGCCACGTTCACCAGCCACCATTCTGGGATTCGTGGCAGGATCACAACAATTCTGTCCCCCTTCTGCAGTCCGCATACTTTAGTCAGCGCATTGGCCACTTTCCGAGACAGGAACCCCAGCTCCTCAAAGCTCCACTTCACTTCTTCTCCTTTTCCATTTATCCACCAAAAGGCAGGGTTTGATGGTCTTTTTCCAGCCTACAAAACATAGGGATTCAAAACTAAAATATTTTCTTCTGAAAGACCATGAAATTATGATGCACAAATATCTGCAAATTACGGAAGATCTGAGTATTTCACAATTGGCATATAAGCTATTATTTTTCCCTTGTCCTCAATGGATTGAGACTTGCTATGGATCAAGCTCAGATATTCCCAATAAATTCTCCTTTTCTGAACATGTAATGTTTATCATCCCAATTGTGTTCAGACTCAAGTCCTAGTCTGGATCCTGTTTCAGTTTAAGCCTTATGCTGAGCATTTATGCTCTTACAAAATAACAGATAATGTGAAATACTTCACGTAATACTCCTGATATTCTGGATGGAGTTGTGGAATACTATTAAACAGAAGCAGCACAGGCAGAGGACAAAATAAAACAACAGGGCAACATGGTATCCCAGGACTCTTTCTAGTCTGATTGCTCAGGAAGAGGGGAGTTAAGTGGTCTCTAACTACAGGGCATCTGGACAAATACAGAATCCACTTTGGAGCAAGGCAATTAAACATTTGTGGGAGAATTTTCCCTAGCATGCAATGTTATTGTTACGTTACCTGTATTTTTATGACGTGAATATCTAACATTACAGTATGCAGAAGGAATAAGCACAGCCATTCCAAGGTGAAATCAAAGTCAAAAGGGACTTACCATTGCTTTTTCTACCTACATAGGGAGAACCAAGGGTCAGAGACACTTTTAAAATAAAGCAAAAAAGAATGAGATTTTGTATAATTTTCTAATGCAAATTGGTTTTGGCAACTGATTTTTTTGATAAAGAAAAAACCCAATTTATTTCAAATTAAATTTAAAATTAAAGTATCTCATCTGCACAACAAAAGATCATCTACCTTTTCAATCTCAGACCATTTGTCCAGTACATCACTTGCAAAGTTAAAGTACTTTGGTATTTCCTGTTCGCCCCGCCTGACGGGCTCGTACTGTGAATATACATCAGAGGCAAGCAGCCTGGAGTGTCCGTGGAAAGTCCTATTAGGAGGCTTCAGAGTCCACAAGGATTTTAGAGTCTGTAATTTAAACAACAACTTCATGGCAGAAGATGATGTATGTAGATGCTGTAGATTACATAAGAAAATCAGCAGAATTGTTGCTATGTTGTTGCAACAAAAAAAAAAAAAAAAAAAAAAAAAAGAAAAAGAAAATAATCTTGAGATTATCCAAAGACAATTCAGTTATGAACTGATGAGTTATTAATTTAAGTCACTTAGGCTAGCTACAGCCAAACTGATGTTTTTAACAGTTCAATTAAATGTGAAGTTCCCCGTCCTGCTTTCTTATATTTTTTACCACCAGCTTTTTAAGGACTTAATGTACCATACTGGTCTGACATCTTGTCTGTAGCTCAGCTCATCCTTACAGATTCTCCATGTGTTCTTTGGGACTGCTAATTGCCCACAACTCTCCTTAGTCAAATACAACATCAGATGTTATTGTTTGCATTACAAGAAGGTTACTGCTTCTCACACCAAAGCGTTCAGTAGCTGATTCTCTAGTCCTTTTCCTTCACGTCGAGCTGAAGGATGTTTCCAGACTACTTCCATCATGATTCTCACTGCTTTAGCTTGAACAGTTGCTGACCAATATATCCATTCATCACATATATCCCAAGAACCTTCACTTCAGTAATCCCAATAGGTCCAATCCCAATAATAGGTCCCCGAATTTGATTTAGACACTTCTACATTTGCTCGCTGTAAACGCCCTCTTCCATCTCTACTCACTGTAATGATCCTAAGAGCTCTCAAGTCCAATTACTTCCTTCCTTTCCATTGCTACTCTTCTTTTTTTCTTTCTCTCTTTTTATATTACTATTATTATTATTTTCAGCAGTCTAGAAGATTGCTTCAGAACTGTGCTCAACTCTAAGAATTTTAATGCTATTTAGAAGCTTCTCGTAAGCGCATGTGAAGATTATCAAACATGGAAGAAACAACTGGCTCGTGTCAGGAAGAGCCCACAGTCAGAGCAGGAGCCAGTGAAGTCCAGTCAGAATGATGATTCTAAAACCTGGGTCCATTTATTGATTTTCCTTTTTCTACCACTATACACAAGTTACTGAACTCAATACAAGGTTAGATGAGTGACTGTTGAAATACAGGTTAATTTTCTTTTCTGTTCTTACAAAGGATGAAGCTATCCACAAACTAGGAACAAAATTATAGGTAAACTCTTGATTAAAATCTTTTCCATGTGGAATTTCTGTGGCCTGAGTGAAGCTGCAAAGTTTTGCCCTTTGTCCCAGGTTTTTAAGTTCATTTTGTATTCATTTACCTCTTATCCTGTCTCTTCAACCATAACCTCTTATCCTTAAATCTCTGACGTACAGATCTCAGTTTTGGTCAAATTTTATTCCCCAAGAAAAAGTAACTTATTTAACAGTGGAATTATTTCCTTATTCCTTAGCAGAAGCTTTCACAGTAATATTTAATCTGCCTACCAGGTGAATGAACTCAAATACCTAGAACTCGCACAACCTAATCTTTTCAGTGATACCTGACAGCATAAAAAATCTGGATGCAGATTTTCCCCCCAGAACAGATACTTTGTCAAAACCAACAGTAATTCATGGTGTTCTCCATGCTACATGGAGACTGTGGTAGAGAAATACTGACCAGCTGTAAATAATCCTATAGGGTATCATTTGCTCCTGAGAAAGAATCATAGGACATGAATATAGAATTGTTATTATGTCCCTCAGTGCCACCCACTTCAGAATCAGGACTATAGAGCAGAAACTTACTTAGATGGTAATTGCATTTTAAATCAAAATTCTATTAACAGGACTTGGTGGAAAAAATTAATCCAAAAATGGTTTTACAGGTGAAAAATGGTATTTTAAATAATCCCTAAACACGTCCATAGAAAATGGACGTTAATAAAGGGGTTTTATGTCATATTCTGGGATATACATTAATTTTTATTGTATTTTCTTACTTAAGGAAACAACTGCCAGTAAAAATATCAAGATTTTCATTAAATGTAACCTTTCTTTGAGGTTGTGACCTCCACTGTTAATGCTAAAAACCAATGGATCCTCTTTCATTCGTTTAACAGAAAAGCCTAATAGTTTTGATTATTCTTTTTAATAACATAGTAAGATATTTCTCATTTCTTAGTCTGCTCTAATTCTATGATTTAGCTATAATCTACAGATTTTGGAGCATTGCAATGACAAAATCTACACAATAGCCTGTAAAGAAAAGAGGAGAGAAAGAACATTCAGGAACAGTGTTCAAGATTGGAAATGGTATTCAAGACTGGCAAGATGAAAAACATTTTAAATCCAGGACTCCCTAGTGGTCTACAAAAATGTCTGCAAAATTTTGCTGTGAAAGCCCTCAACAGTTCTTAGCACTTTTTCACCTGGAAACTTAGAGGTAAAAATGAAGTAAGAAAATTGAGGAAAAGACCCAGTAATAGCAAAGTCCTCTGAACTGCTGCAAGAATCAGAAATTATTTTTCCCGATTTAGTACTATCTGCTTCTTCTCTATGATCAACAACACTAGGAATTCAGACAACGTTTTCCTGACCTGTTTGCTGTGGACAGTATAGATTGAGAGCTGGCTGGGGTAGATCCTCTTCATTCGGTTCATTTGGCTTTCAGGACATGTGTTTCCCAAACAAGGCACTGTAAAGATTAGCCCTTATCTAGAGATGTGAAACCTGGACGCTCTGTCAAAAAGGATTTGGAATTAAACCCTTTCTACTTTATCATTTGCTTCTTTTGCAGTAATGAGAACAGAACATAGCACAAAACAGTCCAGGCAGCACAATTCTTTCTGTGGAGTAACCTTTTTCTTGTAATCATTTACACTGTTGATAATTGCACATAATTTGCACCTTAACCTAAAGCACTTTGTATCTTCTCTTTTCCCCCGACTTTAACTATTTAAGGAGATCACAAATTCATCAAGATGAAGAGAAGTAGTTAAAGAATATGCCTTTCTTCTTCCACTCAGAAAGAATTTGGGAATGTTACAGTGATAGTTTTTGAAGAGAGAATATCACTTCACTGCTGATATCCATTACAGGACAAAGGTTATTTTTATTAATTTCTCATTTATTTGTAATTGTCAAAATGTTGTGGTTACACTTATTTTTTTTAAAAAAGGAAGCTGTTTATACTAATTCCAGTAAAAAAATTAAACCTTTGTAAGCTCCTGTATCTGTCCCTTCTCTCTCCCATTCCTCATTCTTAATTACTTGCACTTTCTCCCTTCTGAAAATTTGCAGGTTGATGGCAAAAGTGGTTCTAATACTACACATCCTCAAGCCATACCAGTGTCATCTCCTTTTTTTTTCTGTAGCTTGTTTTTCCTTATGTTGTCCTAGTGCTCTGGGTTGTGGCCCCATGCCAAGTGTGATGTGCTATGGCTGGGACGGATGATGGAAATTTTCTCTCCTGTTACCAGATCACGTTATACTCTTCCCCACTCTTTGTTCCTTAGAACCTTTCTCTGGATGTTCCCAGTAGCCATCTTTGGCAGATCCTGAACAAACTCCACCCGAAAGGCAAAAAATGCTCATTTTTAGCCAAATACATTCTGATTCATTTCCCACGTGCAAGGAAACACACTTTTACTATGGCTGGGGTAAAAAGATGGGAAGCTGCACAGCTTGGGGCTGGCATGGTGGAATTCCTTACCACACATCTTAGTTGACTGCACAGGCACTACTTGCAGGGACAAGGACTGTAATCCTGAAGAGATGAGTGCTTCTGCTGTCAGGACAGGGAGTTACTAGTGTCTTTCCTGGTTGTAAGGAATGGATACCCTTACAACCCCTCTGGTGCCAGCAGGAATTTCCCCTTTGCTTTGGCTGAGAGTCTGAACAGAGCTCACGGGAGGAATTGGTAAGAGCTGGACACCTTGCCTGCTTGAGTTGCTGTGAAAACCCTAGTATGTCATGAAAGGAAGCCTGGACCCTGGTAAAGATAAGTTACATTACCACTTCCTCCCTTTGGGTCCTTTCTAACACATACAGTGAACCCTAGTCTACAACTGCAACAGACCCTGTAATTTACTTTTATTTCATTTTATTTTATTTAACTGTGGTTGGAGAGTTTGTCAGAATGCAGCTGAAAAGAAGCAGAGGCAGGACAAAAACTGTTCCATTTTTGATACAATTAGAAGACCTCTTTTTTTGTGGTGTATTTACCTTCCTCGGATACTTGTAAGGTGCAGTCACTTTCTTGACATGTTGCCGAAGCTCATGAGTTAATTTTTCTGGACTGTGTGATACAAAAGCAGGAGCTAAAACAATGAAGGCTTCGACTACCTGTTCCACAAAAGTTAAGGGGCTCCATTACCTTCCAGAGGTGGTAATAAAGGGATACGTTTGTTGCCAAAACCCATTATCAAAATTCAGAATGCAAAGGTTTTTTTCTTTAATTTCCCTTTTCACTGGCTGTTTATTACAGAATGCAATGTTAGGAAGGACATATTCTGCAGCATAGGATTTTTTGCTATTTTTCCACTTTTTTTTCTTCTTAGCTTTATACACCACTAAACTTTCAAAAAGTTGCAGAGCAGAAAAAAAGACAGCTGAAAATCTCACTCTGGGGCTCAAAGAAATGTTGCAAAGTTGAAAAATATAACAAGAAAAATTAAACACGCTGGATATCACTGCTACCATATGCTTAGTGACAAAAAGAGAAATAATCCAAATTCTATTTCTTAAACAAAAAGATGCCACAGTAAGTGTGAAGAGCCAAACCTTTTTTCCACATCAAACCCTGCAAACAGATAAATAATTCTGAAATTCTAAGATCTGTCAAAGTATGGTTTTAAATTTTTTTTAACCCATTTTACTTTCAAAAATCTGCAACGTATTTAATTCCAAGGAAGCTTAGTACATACAGGGAACTTGATGCTTAGAATAAAGTGCATTTCTTTCTATATCTTTTTTTTTTTTTCTTTTTACCCCCCTCAAATTGGATCAGTACTGCTGACAACAGCTGACTGAGACTGCAGGGTGTTCTATTAATGCACTTTCAACTTCGAATAGGCTAATACAACACCTAGGAGAAAATGCAGATATGACAGCTGTAGCAAGCTAGCCATTCAATTGGTCCTTCCAGATTGAATTTTAACAGGCAAATGAGCAAATCTAAAAGCAACTGACTTACCCAGAAGAATTATATCGTCAGCTCTTCCAACAAACCAGACATATCTTTCTTCATCCATAATCCCTGTGTCCCCCGTGACATAAAAATTTCCACGCACAGAGGCAGCAGTTTTCTCTGGATTATCCTGACAACAATCAAACATTTCAAAAAATGTATCCAACTGTTAGTGAAATGTAATGCATTTATGTTGCAGTGGTGCTAAAAATGATCACAACAATTTTTTAAGTTGTTCTCAAAATGAGTATGTTTAATACTATTTTATGTCTTCAATTAAAAAAAACAGAGCCACATTAATTAGCAGTTTTGTGGTAGAAATATGCAAGAGGTGGAAAGGAGCATTTGTGTATATATGGAGTCATATTCTAGGGAAAAAAGGCTATGCTCTATCAAAATGCCCAACCATCACAGCAAGTTACTAAAATGTATAACTCATTTTCTTCAGAGAAATGATTTATCATTGCAGGGGGCTGCCACAATAACCTCCTGTCAATGGAAACTTTTGATGCATAACCTTCAAGACCTAAACACAAATGAGGTGACCTACAGGAAAAGCTTAATTATCTACATTGATCTATTGGGTCTAGATTACACAGGAAAACCACCTTGGCAACAGAAGATATAACGAAAAATTGAAGCAATAGTACTGAACCAAAAGAAGTTTTTTATCACATAGTGAGCAATTACTTTGTTTGAGCAACTTGTTGTTTGAGGATGCCACAAATATCCAAATATTATGGGGGTTCAGAAGAGGATTAAACACATAGATAGACTCCCCAAAGCTTATTCAACATTATAGTTCAAATGCAGTGGAGAATTTATTTGCCTGATTCTAGTGTTTTCTTACTGAAAACACTGTAGTGTGTTTCACTGTAGTGAAAGCTGTAGTACTACAGCTCAGCACCACCACAGATGGAACACTAGCTTAGATGGACCTTTGACCTGAACCAAAATGGCTATTCTTCTGACACATTTTTTTAAAGCCTGTTCTGCTTTCAGTGCATAGAGCATTCCCATTCGAATAGTAATGTTAGATTACGTATGCCACTACCACAAAGTCATATGATCATCTACACTTGAGGGTTTTGTGCTGTAGCTTATCTTTGTGCTGTTGATCTTGTGCACATCATCTGTGTGACAAGCAACTGTACAAAGGGTTTCTCTGACACTAGAGATACGTGCATGCTGGAATGTGTAACTTTTAAACATTTAAAAGATCAATCTGTGGGTACCTCTGACAGTGGTATGAGGGAATAAAATACTTGTGCTCTTTGGAAAGCCTCCCTGAGCTTCTGACGTATTAGGGTAGTCTTTATGGGCTTCTGTTCATTAATCCTTAACCAAGGTTAGGAGTGGAATGGAAGGGAAAGAAAGGAGTGATGCACTGAATATGAAGCCCATGCCAACTGCCAGGTACACATCTGGAACAAGGTACCACCTAGTTCATGTTGCATCTTGAAGTTATACTCTGCCAGTCAGTCTGTTCCTGGAATAGCAGAACAATGTACTGATCAGGCTTGAAGCCCTCAAACAACCTATTGAGACCTTTTGAAGATCCTGGATTAAATTCTACTCCTTGAATAAGTCAACAGAACTTCTCCCTGGGTCTCTCTTGAGCTTCTCAGCAGACAGACCAACTCAGACTTACCAAGTACTCGGAGAACATAGAGAATGGTCACGTCAGTTGAACTTGGACACCAATGTTGCCACCTTCTCCTGCAGGCAGAATAGCCTCATGGTCATCTATGACCTGCAGAAAGGACATATCATTATTGCTTTGATTAGCTCAGTGAAATATCTGTTATAGCACAGTGCAGGACAGAGAAGGAACACAGACAACATTCCCTTACTCTTGTACCCACAACTGCAGCTGAGCTCAGGTGTGACATACAAACATACCTGCACATCATAAGGGGGAACAGCCTTTCCCAAAGAGCCAGGTTTGATTTCCATTCCTTTCATATTGGCACATACTGTCACCTGCATAATAGCTTTTTTTTTTTTTTACTTGTGCAACATCTTGTAGACTTTATTTTTGTTTGCATTAGGCATGACACCTCTTCATGACTTTGCCGTAACAAGGGCTGAACCAGGACTAAAGCACTGTGGTTCTCAAGCACATCAGAGAGGGGCTGAGAGGCATTTCAGGTAAGCCCTGTGGCATGAGGTTGCTTGTGCTCAGCCTGAGCCAGTGGGTTCTTCTGCAAACAGCTGAATTTGCAAGACAGCAGATACAAAATTATTACAGATCATATTTCAATAATGGCACACTTAATTTGGGACCATATCAAGGGTAAGAGGAGAGAATGCCTGAAATCCAACTCTTAATAGCTTTGTTAACATTCACTTACAGAGAAGTCTGGGATGTGAACTGATTTAATATTTTTCATTAAAACCTCAGACAGGCCAAATTGATACCCAGAGCACTTTTTTTTTTTTTTTTTTAGTTTTGCCTTTTAGGTAAAGATGTTGAAAAGATCTACTACAAGTTATTTGATCTGAGGTAATCTCTGGCATGGTTTTTGCAGGGGGCTGAACTCTGTAGTCATAGTATTTCCTATAAACATTAAAATATGCAGCTAGTTGATTTTGGAACTCTATACTTATAATTACATATAGCCTCTTTTTAAAATAGTTCATTTAAATGATTCTCACCTTTTGCATTGATTTATCAAGCACATTGTACCTCTGGTATTGTTACCTTTGAAAGGGCATACTGCAAGAATTAATGCAAATGTACTGTTTCAGTCTGGCCATAACCTTCATAGATATCCAGCCCTGCCTGGATTTTCCACTTCACCATCACTTCAGGATTGAGTGGCTCGCCTCCAAATACACAGTGTTTCAGACTCATGAACTTGTAGCTTGAGAGGAACAGCAAATGAAGTAATTTTCTTAACTGCTGAAAAGAGCAGTGAATTGTCTTAATTGAACAGCCTCCTTCAACTTTCAAAGTAAGCAGGCCTACAACTTCACCAGCTACTTTGGAAATGACAATAATCATCCTGTTACACAGTGCTGGACGGGACTCTTAGATTGCTTGTGTTACCACTGAGGATAATGTGGTTTATCTCTGCGTCACTGGAAGTAGGGGTTTTTGCCGGAAAAAGAGCGAGCAATGGTGTTTTCTTGGAAGAGCTGACAAGAAAGGAGAAATCTGAACAAGCACATCAGATGTTCGTGGAAAGCTGAGTTATGTGCCGACATCCAAGATCAAATAAGACACTGAAAATTTTCTAGAGCAAGAGGAAGGCTGAATAGGAACACAGAGCCTAAGCTCTCTGCTAAACCAGGGTTGGCTTTCGTCAGGATGAAAGACCTATGTGAGAAGAATAAGTACCTTACTGAAGATGTGAAAACTCCTTACAAATCACACTGACTATTTCTCATAAGCTGAGTACTTTACAGTGTAACAAACTGGTGGGAACAGCTGCCAAATAACTCTCACTGCATTCTCAAGTATATGGTGTGCAGGTTTTGGCTGAGATAAGAGTTAATTTTCTTCACAGGAGCTAGTATGGGATTATATTTTGGATTTGTGCTGAAAACAGTGTTGATAACACAGGGATGTTTTAGTTACTGCTGAGCAGTGCTTACACAGAGTGAAAGTGTTTTCTGCTTCTCACCCCACCCCACCAGTGAGTAGGCTGGGGGGGTACAAGGAGTTGGAGGGGACACAGCCGGGACAGCTGACCCCAACTGACCCAACCATATGACGTCATGCTCAGCATATAGAAGAAGGAAGGGTTGAATGTTTGGAGTAATGGCGTTCGTCTTCCCAAGTAACTGTTACGCGTGACGGAGCCCGCCTTTCCTGGAGATGGCTGAACACCTGCCTGCCGATGGGAAGTGGTGAATGAATTCCTTGTTTTGCTTTGCTTGCACATGTGGCTTTTGCTTTACCTATTAAGCTGTCTTTATCTCAACCCATGAGTTTTCTTACTTTTATCCTTCCGATTCTCTCCTCCATCCCACCACAGTGGGGGAGCAAGCGTGTGGCTGTGCGGTGCTTAGTTGCCAGCTGACTTTAAACCATGACATATAGGAGCAACTCCAGTGTACTGCAGTAATTTCCTGATCCAGTGCTGCCTGAAAATTAAATTAGCTGCTGACTTAAATTTAACTGTGACCCATAAGTTCAGAGGAAGTGACAACTTAAAAAAATCTTACTTGTTTCCTCTGTGCTGTCTTTTCAAAGACCCATTCCTGAAGCCTGAATGGCCTAAGGTGTGACTAGTTATTCTCGTATTTCAGAATATAGCTTTCTTTTCTGAGAGCAAATTTTTCTAACTAGATTTCCTTTAATTGAAAAAAATTAAGCAACATAAGGAATTAAACAGCCAGGGCTGTCACAGCATTATATCCTAGCCTGTCTTTGCTACCCCTGCAACAGATAGATGTGCAGTACCTGCTGAAATCATGTCGGACTAGCATGCGGTAGGCAGTGGGAGCAGTCCAAAAGGCAGTGATGGGATATCTTGAGAGTGTCTAGAAAAATAGAAAGTTATTTTATTGAAAGAAAAATATAATGGTGGGTCTGGCCTTGTAAATGTGGAGGTGATTAACACATCTTACGTGCTCAAATGTCTGCAAAATGAAAATGATAAAAATGCAACATACATTCAACACAGAGAACAACTATGGATTAGTGACTATGAATCCTGACTGTAGAGTGGCTGTACCAGTCAGTCCTACCGCTGTAGAAAATATTGTACTTTCTGTACAACAAAAATCACTCATGTAAATGGATGACCACTGAGAGGAGTAGTTCCAGTTAGATTGTTTTCTGCTTCCCAAGGCGGCTGTGTGCCAGGCTCAAGACTAAGTGACAACAACGAACTAGACCAAAGCTTTTCCAATTTTGTTTTTGGGAAAGTCTGGGTCTCCTCTCCACACACAAGGCGAACGTTGAGGAGAATAGGCCAGCTGACTGGTTTTGTGAAATGGCAGAGAGGAGGAATAGGCATTCTGGCAACTCATTGAAAATTCAGGGTAACAGGGCCCTGATTCAGGTCTATGCCATACTCTGATTACTGGCTCATGCTCTCTCTGAGCTCAGAGTAGCTGGAATTCCATACCTGAAGTGAGCTTTAGGCTAAATATGGGACGACACAGCCGTGATCCAGAGTTCTTCTTATCCTGCATCTTTCACCACATCCTCTACGCTGTAGCCATGTTACATGGCTTAACCAGGAGGGAAAACACTTGTTCCTGTAGCTTACTGGGCACCAAAGGGAGGGATGATTGCTTGGGATGTGGGAAGTACTATCCCTGCTGCTACAGAGCACTGGAGCCCAGCTTGTTTGCTTCAATTATGCAAAATGGAAATAAAACTCACAGTATAAAATGTTATGCTTACCTCTGCAATAACTGCTCATTTAAGCTGTGGCATATCGTGTACAAAGACACATTATCCACAGATCCACGGTACAACAACACTGCTCCAAGCTGATTTTACCCAGCCAGTATCCCAGGTATTCCACACTGTATATAAAGGAGCCAAGTTCATGCAGTACCTGATGATAAAGCAGAGATCAAAAAAAATGCTTCATAGAGTGTGAGACACAGGCAAAGGTCACAGCATAATTAAAGGAAAGGCCAGGAAGCTTCCATTAGAGGATGTGGTGTCAGAAAGTGGGGCTCTTTAGAAAGTTTGTAAGAGTTGAAGAATCTTAAACATTCTCTTATTTCCCTTCATTCCCTCCTGTTTAACATTTCCAGCATTTGCTTTTCTCCTGAACAGTGCAAAACATCCTTGGCTTGAGTTGCAGAATCTGGATCTAGATCAAAAACCGAGCAGATCATTTGGAGTAGGCTCTCCCCACCTTGTGGATTAGAGACATCAGCTAAATCACATCTCGTTTCTCTAGAAAACTAACCAAATTACTTCTATGGACTCTATACCACCAACTTCCAACTCAGAATGCCTTGGGAAATGTATTGTTTGATTTTCATGAAATTTCTCTCTCCTTGGGAAGCACAAATAAAAGATGTTCAACGAAAGCAAATTAGTACCAAGCCACAGATTCAAACTGAACTGTAACTTTTAAGGTATAATGCTATGGTTCAAGGTTGCTTTGGTTCTCAAGGAAGGTTTACATAATACTAAAGCACTTGACTTTAGCTGGTTTTGCTATAAGGAGGCTATCCTTATTGCTACTCTGCAGTCAACCCTATGAGTGACAGAACACTGTGTTTGATGACCTCAACTGTGTCTTCAAGAAGCTTTTAATAATGAGGGTTTCACCGTGAGATGGGAAAGGTAAGGAAGAAGCAAGATCCTATACTCATGAAATGCCTACATTTACTGGAGTTTTTATGGTGATGTTTTCAATTAAATTGTGATCATGTTTCTTAATCAGGACACTGGGAGCAACTACAAGGTATACCTGCCACTGGTTGCAAATCTGATGCCATAACTGCTGTGGGACTGTATCATCCTTTTTGGAGAGCCTGTACTTCCACTAGTAAAATAGATCAGCATTGGGTCTTGACTCCTTGTGTTGACACATTTATGGTCAGCAGATGTCACCCTTCAGAAGAAATGGTATATGACAGTTACTACATGTAGTTTTTCACAAAGCAGTATTTTTTAAAGTTTCGGAGATAAACAGTAAAATGGCCCCAAACTATATAATCTCACTAAATAAATAGTTGCATCAGATACCACAGGTAAGAGTTAGAGAGCACGTTTTGCTAGTCACAAGCGTGCTCTGTATGACATAACTTTCAAGACGTGAGCACCTACAGCATATTCCAGTGACTTTGTCTGCAACTATTTTGCAAGGGCACTCAAGGTGCTTGTTACGGAACAGCAGGTAAATGCAAACCCAACTTCTGCCTCAACACATACTGTCTCCCAGTCTGAAGTCAATGGGGGCCATATTCAGGCTATTATGCCAGGTAAGGAGGTCTTAGACATGTATTATACCATTTATGTTCGAAAGACTGATGAACAATTCAGATCGTCTGGGCTACCAAGATAGTCAAGGGATGAAATAACTGATGCAATGTTAGCTGAGCACTGAGAGCTGGCAATGGGTATCTTCTAATTGAATTCAAGAGGCATTAGGCTGGGCTCTAGAAGACAAGCACAAAGTAACTGCAAGATTAGTACTCTGTGTGCTTGTCTTATGATCACAGTAGAAGCTGAGCTTTTAAAAGCTGGCAGGCTGCTGAGTAAGGAAAAGCTGAAAGGCCTGAATACAGCTCCCAAAAAGTGTGTTGGAGGGATTTATACTTAATGCAGTGATTACATCGAGTTGGCAGAGGGATGCAAAAATTTAACTCATTTGTATTTTGGAAATTAATCCCCAAACTCAGAGATGTCACCTGACTGATCCAGCTCCCTTCACCTCACAGGGATGATGGTAAAACAGCTTGATACTCACACAAAGAGTTCTTTGATGTTCAGCCACCCTCTGTTCCCTTTGGCTACAGTTAGTTTGCTCTTCAGAAACTGGCAGTCAGGCACGACAGATTCCACTGCAGGTGCCAGTGTATCATTGGCAATGATGCACTTGGCCTTTGAAGCCTGGAGCTGGTATAAGATATCTTTGGCTGTTAGTTGGGATGTTCCTGGAATAAAGACAATTCCTGGAAAAAAATAACAAGCAATTTAGAAAATTGACCATTTCTCTTTATTATGTTCACAGGCCATGACCCCAGCCATAGTAAACCCGAGCTACTTGCCAAAAACTTTTTCTTTGAGAAAGAGGAGTCAAGTATAAATCATGTTTGAAGGCAGAGCTTGGGTGAATTTGTGGCCTAGGAATAACCTGGAATCATCCGGCTCTGAAAGACCTCCAAACCCTGCAACACTGATGTTGAGTTTTGTGTCATCCATATTAATGGTACCTAGATCATGAGTAAGATCTAGATTCAAAGTGTTTTTGAGCACTTCCTTCATGATTCGTAACTCAGGAAGGAAGTGTTGAGATTATCATCCCCTTAATTAAGCATATAAATAAGGCCAGCATTTGGATTACATTTACATCTGGAATAAAGCCATTATTCATTTCAATAAGGAATTAATACCTCTGATATGGGATAAATAGATTGAGGTCTGGTAGCTTACATACATTGCTCAGTCAACAAATCCCTCAAGCTTGGATTCATTTTGTAATGTGAACAAACATAAGTTTGGATACTGAGTACAATGTGACTGAAACCACATTTTCAGAGGCGGGGAGGGAGATGGATTAAAATCAATTTAGTGCATTGCTATACCTCCTTTTCCCAAGGATTTCAATAGACTTGACCTACAGACTGATTTCAGTCTTCTTGCACCTTCAGAGGTCTCTACCAATTTTACAATTGGGAGATGGAGGCACTGAGATACTGAATGGTACCCCCACATCATCGTAATCCACAAAATCTTGGATGATAGAATCGGATTCCCTGAGTCTTAACTCAATTTGCAATCCACAAGAATCACAGAGCTTACACGTGGGACAAAAATACTTAATTATGTCCCTGCTGATGATGAATTGTTCCATCATGGATGTTTAGCAGTCCAAATATGCAATGGGTCAAATTCTTCCTAAGAATTTGCAAAACTGTAACAGCAGAGCAAAAAAATATTGTATTGAATTATTAACCAGTCTAGTCATGTAACTTAACTACATTAAAACTGTCCACATTGATAATGTATCTGGTCAATTCTGGCCTTAGACAGTAACCATTCAACCTTCACTGGCTTCAACTGAGGATGCTGTTCAAACTGGACCATGTCTGTTCAGCACCGAGCACAATGTCGCTTTGTTTCCAGTGTGGGTACTGCCAATTCTCCTTCTATGCAAAAGCTGAATTGTACAGGGCACAGCAGCATATTCCTGCTTAGATTTTTTTCAAATTAATTTAGCATATTTTTTGTATCTTCTATGTATTTTCTTTCTGCATCCAAGAGATCAGTAAGATCACTCACCTGTTCACATACAGGCTACATTCAGTAGCCACCATTTAGGGACACGAAGCAGAACTGCTGTAACTGTCTCCCCTCTGCAAACCACATGCCTCACAGTATATTAGCTGCTTTCCTAGACAGAAATCCCAACTCTTCAAAGCTCCACTTCACCTCCTCTTCCTCACCATTTACCCACCAAAAAGCTGGATTTGCTGGTCATCTTCCATCCTAGAACACAACAGAAGATACTAAAATGAGAAGACAAACCTTAAAAGGTTTAATTTCAATCCAAAATAACTCCAGACTAAGCAAATCATCCCTGGCAACTAGTTTCTTAAAGTGATACCTATATTTCTGACAAAGAAGATAAAACAGTGCATTCTACTCTGCAGCTAATACCATCCAGTATCCATCAGGAAAACTGATTTGTATCATCTGAGATTTGTTCCAATGTCTATGAAGTAAAAGAAAAATACTACCTTTTCCAGTCATGACCACTCATCTAAGACGTCACTTGCAAAGTTGAAATATTCTGGCAGTTCCTTTTTACATTGTTTTACAGAGTCATAATATGAAATAATCTGAGATGCAAGAAGCCTGTTGCATCCATGGAATAATCTGCAAGGCGACCTGAGAATCTGCAAACACTGAGGAATCCGTGATTTAATAAATGTTCTCATGAGAAATGATGTTTTATCAGACAGTGGGGAAAAAAATCGGATGCACACCTACGGGAATCAGTCATCTGAAATGAAAGAAAATACATTTAAAACCAGCCAGGTATTGGATACTGTCTGGTTTGTGATGTTGGATAAATTAATGCAAACCAGCTTAAATAAATAGGTTGTTTGTGTGCCTCCTCGTTTTTCCCCTTGTTTATGTGATTCTTAGAGTAAGTGTTCCTCCTTTTCTGGCAAAGAGATTGTGCACTGTTTTTTCATTATAATCTTTGTCCTCTACTTTGTCAGCTGATGAATGAATCTCATATCTCATCTCTAAACTTTCACTTGCCAGTCCTTTTCTACATATCTACCTCTTGATTCCTGTAAATTTTGTATTTTACTTTGCCTGCTTACAGAAATAAAATGTCACTAGTTAGAAAGTGTTTCGAGGACACTTTATCACCTTGATTTAAAACGGTCTCTGTAATTATGCTATGTCTTAAGTATACACTAGATGGCGATTCACACTGAACTTATGCACCAATAAAACTGATGAATCTCTGATTTATTTCCTTGTGAGTTCTATTTTCATTGAGGGCATGGAATAAACACAAAATAAACACTATGCAAGCAAAGGTGAAATGCCAAAGACTTCCATTTGCTTTCTACTTCAGCTGAAGTGTGCAACTTTGAAAAATATACATATTGGAAAACAAACTTGCAAAGAAAATTCCAGCACTTCCAGTTTCTCCTAGTCTTTCCTACACAACATACAGGTAACATGCAAAAGAGACAGAATGGATGATACTGCAGTTATTTAAAGCCCAGCCTTGAAAGTCAAGAAAACTGGATCTTTACGCATAGAATGCAGAATCTTCTGATAAATGTGGTTTGAGTGTAATCGTGTCCTTAATAATCTATCCACCACATTAAATCTAAGGGAATCTTTCCCTCAATTCAATGGAGCCAGATTTGCTTTTAAAACTGTCTGTGCCATGACGTTCTCCTTATTTAATAGCCAACAGTACATACCTACCTCACAGGGATATTATGCAGTTATTTTTACCTTTGCATTATATATTGCAAGTGTAGATGCAGTGACAGCTTAAAGTGTTCAATACCAATAAATAAGTAACTGACATCACTCTAAAATCACTGTATTTGTGAGGCAAAACAGAGAAATGCAAACGGAAGGTGCTCACATGTGAGGCATGTGTCAATGACTCTTGACCACACAATTTCCAGGGTGTGTGCGGTAACAAAGCAGAAGGCCCAAGAATTGCATTTATCCTGCATCCAATGTTTCCTGCTGACTGGCCTGTGACTTCTGGAGAAAGCAGATCTTCCATAGCTCTCAAACTGTAAAGCACAAAATGAAAGAGCCAGAACTAATTAGCACTGATAAAGAAATGTGCAGAAATGTGACCTAATCTGCTGTATGCCTAAAAGAAAACATAGTACTCCACTAGTTTCAATTTTCTGTTCAGTTCCGCTAAATCCCACTCCTTTCCTCACTGCAAATCTGTCCTGGCAGGACTGACTGCTGATGATCCTCTCTTACTGCAGTTTCCTTCCAGGACATAGAGGTTAGAAGTTCTTTCCAAAATGGTGCCTGTTTCCTGGTAGGAGGTTTCCAGGAGGGATTTGAGTTGACTGCTATCTGTTTCAGTGGCAGACGGGGTGGGGGGGGAACCAGCTCTCTAAGTAAACGGTTTTGTCACCCTACCTGTGCTCTGGGAGCCTTAGGCTGTGTTCTGAGCTTACAAGATGGCATGTTCAGATCAAACAAGCCTTGTTAGTTTTCCCCTGTACTTCTGAAAGGTGCTTTTTAACCCCCCTAGGATGTTACTTGAAAGACATCTTTGGAAAAGAGCCTGTTATGAAGAGAAAAAGACCACAAAGTCAAACAGGTGACTCATCTTTCTGCCTTTTTTTTTCCCCCTTTAGTACCTGATCCTGTATCTGTATTTACCTGTGATCTTATCTTGCAAGCAGCCTGAATACACAGCTCCCTCTGATTTCATTAGGCACCCTGTACGAGTGCTAATAGAAAACATCTCAAGGTGCATTACAACACAAAGCCTTTGCAATTGATAGGAAAGGGTTCACTTGACACCCAGCCCCACTCACACCAGGCATGAAAACAACCTAAATTGAAGTAATATGCCACCAAAGATCCTTCACCCCCAAAGAAAACGGAGGCTACCACGTCAACCACCATTACAAACACTCCTTCCTTTTAGCAGTGCCCTCCTGATACCAATTTTTTCACCCTTTAGTCTAGGGGCATGAAGGAGTGAAGCTGCACTTACTGCTGCTCAAGAGGAAGTTGAATTTCTTCAACTATCAGTTTGGTTCTACTAATCCAGACCCACCTGCCCTCAAGTCAGCTCTGTCCTTGTTTGCGCCAACAAAACAACCACCAGAATACCTGGTCCCCTCTCGAGAAGGACTTTGGGTGTACAGTTCACAAATTTCAGCACAGTTTAAGGGTCAAAGATATTTCTGCTAGTATTACAGACTGGCAGATATTTACAGAAATAACCATTTCTTAGCAAATGGCTCCTTATTAATCTTTTTGTAAGATACTTCTTAAAATGCTCTGAAAAGACTAGCTAGGGAGGCCTCGTAGTTCACAGGCACAGTTGATAGCTATCCTAAGGATGAAATAGTACATTTGGTCCCTTCAGTTTACTGTACAGATATTAGCTGCATGAAATTGTGCTACCACCGAAAATCAATGGCAAACTCTTCCAGTTTAACCCACAAAGTATATCTTACTTGAGCTACAAGTTGGCACTTAAGCAGAGATGGGAGCTTCACAGCCAAGGCACTGAAGAAACACAGACATTAAAATTACACACGCAAAGCAGTGAGAGTTTTTCCCTGACTTCAGCATGCTGTGAATCAGATCCATAATAAGTAGCCCTGTAAAACCAACTATTAAGCAGAGGAACAGCCCTCAAACACTGTCCCAGGTACCTCACTTACTGTTTCGTCTGCAGCTCTGTGCTGGGGAACGGTGACAAGAGCAGGCTGTCTAATTACAGAAGTGCGCTATGAATTGACTGGTGCTTCTGCAGGCACGTGTTTCCTCCTGTGCTCTCTCACCTTCTCCCCAGGGTTCTGATTATTTACAGAAACAGGAAACCCACCTTCCCCACAGATACTTTTTTCCCAAGGACTGCTCAAGATGGGGAATTAATTAACTATATTAATCTTCCCATGGAAAGGTGCAGTTGGCTCCACTGGTGGTAGACTCCATTATCAACCTTATCAACCTCTTAGTTTGGCTGATACAACAGCAGGCATTTGAGAAGCAAACCCTGCTGCTTAGTGCTCCTTTGCTTCTTTCTTTCTCAGTAATTGGATAAAGGCAGGACAAGATGAAGACACATCAGTTTTTCCTTCTGCCATTATTGTTTATCACAGGCTTCCCAGCAGCAGACAGCATAAGTCCAAATGAAACAAAGCCAAAGAAAGCCAAACCCCCCAAAATAAAGGAGAACAATGTACTCTTGCTGAAAAAGAGCAACTTTGACAGAGCATTGAAGGAAACTAAGTACCTGCTGGTGGAGTTCTGTATCAATTTCCGCTGTCTCTTACCCTGATGGCTCTGCAGAGCATGACTGATGCCAGGGCACTCACGTATGCTTGTTTTACTGTTGCTTTGTCCTCCAGTAGTCCTTGTTTATTTTGTTTATTTCCATGTATCTATTTCTGACTATAACTACAGTAATTTATTCCTTTTTGGGGTGGTTAAATACCTGTCTGCTATGCAAGACGGATACTGTGAGTGAGAAGGGTCCTCACACACAGTGCTGAGTTGGCATTCTCTGCTTCCACTGCCTAATTTTGCAAGTATGTGTTTCACAGAAGTGATGGAGGAAACTCTAGGTATTTAAAAAAAAAAAAAAAGGTCAGAGAGGGCTTTTGTCCCTCTTACACTTTCATCAGTGCTTTGTATGAGGTTTTTGCCAGATGGCACCTCTTCTCTGAGGATTTGAGCTTCAGGGAATGTCTTTTTACAACATTTTGGTGTCTGTAATTGCATTATATTGGACTTTTCCCTGAAATTAGCACTTGATTATGTGGAGGCTGGTTTCTGTTTTTTTCTATCAGGTTCATGTTCATTCCTCATGGGGAGGAAACTAATGGGGACTTTTGAGTAACTAACTTTGTTAGAAGGTCTGGCCATTTGAGCCTTACAGAAAGTGAATCACATAAGCAGAAGCCAGAAGGTATATCCTTGTGATGTTACCCATCCGAAAGTTCAGATACTGCATAATTTCCCACTCCACAAACAGGGAACTGTGTTTCCTAGCAGCTTGCTAGTAGCAGAAACTTCAATCTGCATAAGACAGCAAAAGCTTTGTCTGTGTTGCCTGGGCTTGACCTTGCTTCACTGTGCCATACTCACTGAGCTCAGTCACACATCCACTTAGCCTTAAATTATACAAACACCTTGCAACTAGCGCTCCTTTGGAGGCAGGCATTAGAGACAGGCACAAGGCTGAAAACCCCAATCTATTCCATATTTGGAAAGGATATTTGAAATTAAGGCAATAGCTTAACTTTGCAGAAGTGCACGTAATTTGTACTTTTGCCTCACTACCAAACCTGGGTGGTGATGATGATGATAGTAAGTAGCAGCAGTAGTTAGTAGTGTAGGTCAATCTGAAAAGAAAACACTTCTATTTTTCAAACAACAAAACTTAAATACACTAATAGATTAATGAAACTAAAAATATGTTTGATCATACCAAACATTTCATTAATCCTGAAACAATGTTATGAAACATTAAATATTTTTAAAACTTTCAGAACAATCATGTTAGAAATTTCTTTATAACTTAATATTTAAGACTTCTAAATGCTTTTGAAAGTGTTGAAATTTAGTAAGATTTTATTTTTTAATTGTGGAGGGTCTAAACCTATTTGCCAAATTCAGTCTGCAGTTGTGAACTGTTTTGATCTCTCTGAAGACACATTATTTTGGTGAAAAAATAATTTATCAGAATCACCTCAGTCAAGCTCTATTCTCAGCTTTGTAAGAGCTGACTCAAAGCATAGAACCTAAATGTCCAGGTCAGAGAAGATTTTCCAGCCAAACCTTCTTAGTACTGGCAGAGCTGATCAACAATGAGATATTGCAACACACTTCAGGATTTCAACTTAATACCGAATGGAAAGATGACATGAAAAGTTTCATGAAGAGCCAACCAATGAAGAAAGAATTGTTCAGAATACAAGGAGCCCAGGGACTTGGGCACTCAAAGGATGTGGGAGATCTAAATGAGGATTTCTTCCCCCTACTTCAGAGCAGAGTCTTGGACCTCTCTCTCTGATATCCCACCACCCTCACAACTGGCTTTCTTCAGAAGGGAAGGACAAACACACTCTTCCATTCCATGCTGCATCTTCCAAAAAAGTCAGAGATGAAACACTGCTCCCCAACCACACAGTGCTCCGGTGGTCCTCACTGCCTTCTAGTTTGGATTCAAGGTCACCATGTCTATCTGAAGGGCTTACTGAAAACTCATGGATTGCCTTTCCCCCACAAACAATAAAGACACCGACAGTCCCTGCAGAGAATTATGGAATCTCTCACGAGAGTGATGAGCTCCACAGCCCAGATACATTATCTGGAAATCACTGGCGTCAATCTCAATAGCTCCCTTTGGAGACATGCCACTAAATAGCCTCTGCGGCAATGAAAAACTATCCTGCAGCCAGGCACTGCCCTGGGATGTAGGAAACCTGACTCTACAATGCTGAACCAGGAGATAGCCAGGAGAAATGCAGAACGAAGGCAAGACCTGAGAGCTTTCTCTTCTCGATCCATTCTCGATCACAGAGACAGTCAGAGAATGGGAAGGAATCCCACACTTCCCAGAAAGTAGGAATGTTCTGATGCTGTACAAACATGAGGAAAAGTCTGAGCTCCATACTTTGATTCAACACTCTAGGATCTGCCTTAGGCCTATCTATTATGAGAAAACTCTTAACGCTTTCCCTGTTGCACATCAGTCCCACAATATTTATCAGGGGACGCCTATTTTGATGTCTTCTGCCCAGTGACTCCCAAGTCCTCCTGATGCCCTTCAGTTCCACCCTCACAGTGTTCCAGGTCTGCCTTCTTTCAGGCAAGGTTTACTACAAAAACGTATGCTGGTTTTCCAGCAAGCAGTATCAGGCTACCCTCAGGAGCAGAGCAAAGTACACAGAGCAAGGACCCAGTGTGGAAACAAAGTAATGATGCAGAAATCTGGCACTCTCCTGCCCTCAGCCCAGCTGCGTTGTGCAACAAGAAAGTACCTGAAGGGGCAGCATAAAGAGGGTGAGGAAGGACACCAGAACAGAGGTTCCAGCTTGGTTTTGGGAAGGCACGGAGAACGATGTCTGAAAACAATGCAAGCAGCACACAGCAATGTGCCTACTCTATCGCGGACACAAGCCCTGCTGCCTGCCCAGCTGAGTTACGTGCCCTGCACTGGCTAGGAGCTCCTAATCTCAACGCTCAATTTAAAGTGCTTTTCTGCTGCAGTCTGTGGCATCTCCCCATCCATGTTAAACTGATCTAAGTATCACACAAATGCCTATTAGCACAGGGAACATAGAGCACTTGCCACCAGCAGAAGGTGGATCTTACATCAGTGTTGCTTGCGTGGGAGAGTTTTACTGTTTACACTATACATTAGCTGAATATAACTCCCTATGTTGACTTTCATTGCAGAATATTGTTGCTTTTTAAAAAAGAACCCAAAACCAAAAATCCCAAGCACTCTAACAAATACCCTCATCACCAGACAATAAACTTTGTTACACTTATAAGCACAAACACCAAAAGCAATGCTGCACACCACTGCAAGCTAACCAGTTAAAAGTCATGTATTAGCTTACTCTAGTTTTCGCAGGGACAGCAACTGTCTGAACACAGTGAAACATACCTCCTATTTCATTTCTCTTCAAAAGCCTTTCATAAACCTTTCCAATTTTCTGTCATCAGAATGGTTTTCACAGGACTTTGCAACTGTCCCATACTTCTCCATGCAAGAATAGTCCTCAATCTCCCAACAGTACAGTGAATACCATTCATGTTGACGGCTTTCCCAGGCCAGAGAGGCAGAAATAGCCTACAATATGCTGCAGCCCAGAGGTAAAATACAGCACATCAGCCCACATCAGCAACTGACAATACTGTGACTGAGAGGAGACATATTAAATTTACCCAAATACCCACTTCTTTGCAGAAACAGCGTATTAAACTGTTCTTCATTTTCACTGGCAATGTAATGGGTTTAAACACAGCAGACACCATAGGCAGCAATAAAGATGACCATTTATCTGGAAGGCTAATGATGCACTGGAAGATCATGCCTAGGGTGGCTCTGGTATCTCCATTCATGGCAATATTTAAAGCCACATTAGTCAAATAGCTGTCAAGATTGGTTTAGATATGGTTTAACTTGCCTTAGGACACACCAACAACATCTCCATGTCCCTTACGGCTCTAGTTCTGTAAGCCTTTAACTTGGCTAGTGGCATATTTTGGGAAACACAAAATGGGTGCAGAGCACATGCTAACACCACTTTCTCCCCCATATCAGAAGAATTCAGGAAAAGGCCCACACCCCAGTGAATGTTTGACTCCCCACATCTCTGAGAATGCCTGCTCCTGTCCTTTCCAGTGAAAAGTTTTCAACTCCTAGATAAACATGGGGATAACCTAAGGACAAGCACACAAGCAGTGCAGACCTTGCACTGCTGCTTTGTGTGCTAAGTGCACTCTCATTTATGAAAAAGTAATGTTTACCTTTTCTGGCAGAACATTTGTATATCCAGTGAAGTACCGGGTCAGCCGTAGAATTCCTGCAGCCTGACTGACAATCTATGCTGAGATAATGACATTTAATAGGCAAGATAAGGGTTACCCTTGAAGACAAACACCTCAAGGCACAAAAGCTGAAGGTAATGTTACTGAAAAAAACAAGAAATTGCTGTCTATGTACATATATAGTTTGTAAAAAGGGGGATTTCTAGAAAGTGTGTGTGGGGGTATGACGGATCTTAAATCAATGTCTTGGTTATGTCCCCTCCCAAGATCTTGCCCAGCCCCTGCCTGCTGTTGAGGGGGGCAAAAATGTTGGGAGATACAGCCTTGATGCTGTGCCAGCACTGCTCAGCAGTAGCCAAAACACTGGTGTGTTATCAACACCTTTCTGGCTACCAATGCAGAGCACAGCACTACGAGGGCTGCTATGGGGAGAATTAACTCCATCTCAGCCAGACCCAATACAATCAATTACATAGATCAGATGCTCAGCTCACTTATAAAGCCAACATCCAAAGCATACTAACTCCTGTGCCAAGAACTGATTTAGCATATAGGGGTCTCCTCACCACAGGAGGTGAATGCAAACAGTTCAAAACTACCCAGAACAGGTATTTCTTACAACTAAGCTTCCTACAGGAACCTAGTGCAGTGTGAAAGATAGTGGAACGTTGGTGCCTCATTCCTGTAGGCTTCACCAGAAATCTCTGTGTCTTTTAGGATTAAATCTTCTGAAGAATCACTTAAATTGTTTGCAAACTATGCGTATAAAAATGAGCAGGACAGTGAAAACACATGTCCAGACAGGTACACAAGTCACTAGATGATACTCTAGCTGGCTGCTGCACAGACTTACTGATTAGCATGGGTCCCTTACGTAGGTGTTTCTTACACATGCTTATTTTATTAAATGCTTTGAATAAGGATCCAAACCGTAGAATAATCCTCAGTGTTTGCATAGCAGAACACCTCTAGTGAACCGCAAACATCAGTTTAAAAGTACAGAGGTAGCACAGGAGGTTATGGGCTGTACAAGAGAACGGCAGAATTCAATGTCACACAAGAAAAGTTTGCAACTGCAGCAAGATTAACATCCTTCCACTCGGATATGTTAAACATGAATCCATCCTTCATCTCAAGAGTCTTCTACAGAGAAAATTATATATCTGTAGTGAAACTGTAAAAGCAGCCTATGCAGAAGATGAAAAGGGGGACTGCTAAAATGACTTCCTGACCATGCCAGAAACTAACAGCTAGGAAATCAGTATTTAGCATGACAACAGGCATATTCACAAGGTCTGCAGCAATCACTAGACCATCAACAAATGAAACTGGAGGCCTGCACAATGAAATTGGAGCCCACCAGCAATTAGCTAAAGGAGGAACTCATCATGCTTTCATGTATACTCAACTTCAAGACTGCTTTAGGATCATTAAACACATTTATTTATCAGCAAAATTTTTCTCTGCCCACATTTCAATATATTTTAGTTCAGTAAGCTGCATTATGAAAAAAAAGTAGCAGCTTACTGAGGTTACTGATGTGCTCAAGAGAAAGAGTCTCTCAAAGTACAAGATTTCTGGTGCTCTTCCCACTTTTGCCATATCCATTTGGTGTGGCTTTGGGAAAAATACACTCTAACTCTCTAAGATAGAGATGATGAGACGTAATGATACCCACCTTGTTCTTGATCCTTACGCAGTCATGCTGTAAATTCTTCAGAAGGGTAGGACTGGTTTCTCACAAAATGTTTTACATTGCCTAGAACAAGACTGCTAGCGGCTCGAGCTATAAAAATCAGCATTTTTGACAGTCTGATTTAAAATCTGTTTTCCCTTTCAGTTTGTCAGGCATCATTTTCAATGTACACATGATTCCACGTTAACCTAGTTCGCTGGCTGCCCATGGAAAACAAATGTGACAAAATTTGAGTTGCTGATATATGAGACAGCTAAGATATAAAAATGCATTTAAATCCTCAAATACATAGACTTTATTATAGCTCATAAAATGGAAAATGTGGCAATCCTCCCACAACCAACACTCTTCCTTTGGGGAATGAGGGTGTGCATAAGATTTGCTCTACATGACCTTTAGAGGGAGGCATTCTTACATCAGTTCCTAAAATAAGGGAAGCTTTAGTCGTCATGGAAGGTGCTGAAATACGCAATGTTGTTCTTCACTGTGGGGCCTTCTCCTCACAAAGACAAAATGCCAATACTGTCTGAGCAAAGTGGCTGCAGAAATGGTGCTACAGTTTCCCCCCACAAGTGATTTAAAAAGGTGACTGTTTGCAGTTCAATTGTTCTCAAAAAGAAAAGGAAGAGTAGAAATTCAAGAGGACACCACACAGGTTCTTTTAACTCCTAGCTCTGTGGCCCTTTTTAATTCTTCCCACATCTGAGCCAAAGAGCTTGAGTTGTTCTCAGATGCTGGATAATTTATTTTCAGGATATTCCCATGATCAAATGGTGGCAATCTGTTAAGATGCTCCTTTGGAGGTTCACATCTGTTTTGAAAAGGATACCTCACAAAACAGCAATGACATGGGGTGGGAGGGAATTCAGTGTTACTTCCAAAAGACAGGTCAAAAACACTATCTAGGAAAAAAATTTTAAAACCTCAACAAAGCCTTAAATTATCCTTTTTACTTACAACACAACTAAAACTACTGATAACGAAGACGTTCTCCCCTTGTTAATACAATGCTGCTCCTGAGTTGATGGCCTTTGAAGGGCCTCTCGCTTCTGGCAGCTGTGGCACTGCACACTGGTTTGCACAGGCATATAACCCTGTGTAAGCCCACCACCCACGCGTGTCTTCCCTAGTGACCTTGTCACCAACTCTGTTACCTCTCATATGTGTCTGCCCTTGTACCGCTCTCCTAGAGCCTGGCGCCTGTGACGCTGTGTTAGCCTCAGCAGCTGCTTCCTCACCCCAATGCCTGAAGCGATTGGTGTCAATAAAAATCTAAACCAGAGGAAGCAAAACAAAACTGAAGAAAAGGCTCCAAATAAAAGGAGTGATGATTTCCTGCCACACTTAAGCGACTTGAAAAATAAAGCACCTGGGAGGCAAACAGAGAATGAGTGGAATGAAAAGGGATTGATAGAAAGCTGAAGAGGAGTCTAATCACTCAGGCAAGCAGGGGAAAGGTGCATGATGGATGTTTCCACATGCTTTCTGGGTAGTCAAGGAAACAGTTTTTATCTGTCTGATGAAGAAGGTTGTTCACTCACTGAACTTCGGTCTCACAGTTACCAGGTTAGTGGTACTCAGATTTCTCCTGGTCTCTGAGTGCAGTGATTACTTTTTATGGGATGGAATCACGCACTTTTCCCAGCTCCAGCCAGGAGCTACTAACTCTACCAGCTCTCATTATCTAAGCATGCTAGTTATATTACTAGTTACCTGCAACTCTGCCTATTCAGGTTATTCAGTGATAAGAGATCATTCTTAAAATATCTGTTTGGAATTGAAATATTTCAGAGAAAAATGGATCCTAAAACCCCCCAGACAATCTACATACGTGTCTAATGTCCATAAAGCTTATTATTCCCTGTATATTTGGGAAGCCCCTAAGTGGCTTCAGCTTCTGTGTCTGGACTTCACCAACAATTTCTTCTGCCCCTTCCCAAGAGAGTCACATTTCATTATGCAATAAGCATTGGATCTTCCAAATTCCCAGCTGTGGTAAAACAGCTGTGCAACCTTAGGTTATTAGGAAAAAGTCATTATATTGAAATTGCCTCTGGTGTAAAACATTGCCTTGGAATTAGCTAGAAGGTGCTAGATCCTTAATTGCTATGTGGCTTCCTGGTCCTTATTCAACAGCACTCTGTCCAGAGCTTTTCCTCTTGGAAAGCCCAATAACTTGGTCGGTTGAACTGTTCCGGGCTAACCCTGCCACATGCAGTCATTGTCTATCAGCACTCTTAAATTGCATAGCAAGTACCCCATGTTTTATTTAAAAGTCTGCCTATCTTTGCAATCATTTTAAGCAAAGATATTTCATAAAGGCTCGACACACGGTGTCCCTAGAAGCAGCAGTATTTTTAGAGGGTAGACATGCTATTTCTTATGTTGACAGGTCAGAACTTCTAATAGGTATCATGGTTTTCTGCAGTTACCTCTAGAGCATACCAAGATACAACTGGAGATACTACTCCATTTTTTTTTGTGCTAGGAGATAACACATTACAAACTTGTTGGGGAAAAGGGTTGTAACACCATTTTTATGATTTGGAAAAAGGAAATTGAAGTTAGGATAAAATCTCTTCGAAAATCTCTCTGTAAAATCAAAATTAATTTATTTAATGAAACAGTAATTTTACAGGCAATTAGAACACAATTTGCTTTGGACTGATGCCTTAAGGCTCATTTACTTTCTTTAGAGAAGCACCTTCTATTCATCACCATGGTATCTGAGTGCCCCCGAATAGACACTAAGTTTTGTTCTACTAACAAGAACCCCCTTTGGCATATTAGCAGCTGGAGCAGCTGTCCCAGTGCCAGGGTTTCTGTGAGGCTAAGCCAAGATGGGTTTATATGTGACAGAATTTGGAAGGGCCTATCGCGTTAACATTTTGAGAAAATAACATTATTTAATGCTACTCTTCACACTCCTTGCCGTAGCAGTTAGGTGGAAGAAAATGATTGATGGCTGGGATTCAGAGCAAGGACCATGATGAATAATGCAAGAAATGCAAGTCGGCACTGAGTTAGGTTAATGGTTTTATCTTTCATTTATTAAAACTCATACAGAAATGTTCATTCACTTTTTGGTTATGTTGGGCAATGTCTTCACCAGGTAGGCTGTAGAGAAGTGCATTTGTAACTTTGTTGAAGAACAAAAAGAAAGTTACTTTGTTAGATTTATGCTCTGGGGCATGTGTGTGTGCTTGTGTAAGTATACATACACACACACAAGAACACACATAAATGTATCAAACCAAGATTAACTGGCTGTTTTACATATGTTCTTATTTGAAAAGTACATTGATGAAACTAAAAATTTTCTGTGCAAAATCTAAAGAGAAAGGTTTTGCTCTTTATAATAAAAGAAATTTAACAAGATAGGGTATCTCAATTTTAGCAAAAGAAAGTAAAATTCTTTTCAACCCAAGTTGCAAAATTGTAAAGCTCCAAGCCTCTACCTCTTATTTGACTTTGAATACAGAGCAGCCAACGTGTGACTAGTTTCTTTCTCTTGTCCTTTTTTCATATTAATATAACTTACACCTCCAAGGCCCAGGCTAGGACAGCCCTTCTCCTTCCTCCAAACACACAACTGCCATTTGTGCTAGAGAAGGTCTGGCAGACAGCACGGTATGCAGAAATACATCGCCAGTCTCTAGAAGACCATACTCTGCTGCTCTCCTTCCCTCCTCTGTATCTCATCTGGAAAAGTAGTTTCTGCATTACAAAGGTCTGCCTCAGTGAAGTGCTTACAAAAATGATATCTTACCAAAGAGTCCTAATCTGAGTAGTATCTAACTCTACCCATGACTTCCCTTTAACTCATACCAGCATAGCCAGTCAGTCAATCTACTTTTTAATTCCACGTTGTTTCTTTCCAACAGAAGACTACTGCAAGCTTACTAGTTGTTCACAGTGACTAGTCCAAGGACATGTGGAGTGGTGAACAATCAGCATCAATACAAAGTAGTAAAATGTAAAGATAATTTCTCATTTATTTCTGAGTCATAAAAGACCTTATTCAACCCTTCCAGCTACTACTTGACACAACCACCTCCACTAGAAAGCTTCACGCTGCAGTCTATGTAAACCATTTGCCTTTGGTTGACCCTTTCCAGATGTTTCTTTATCTCAGCTATCTCAGAACCTGTCTGAAGAATTTGCTGAGGCTGCACGACAGCTTAAAAAAGACGCTCCAAGAATCCAGTTTGGCAAAATTGTTGTCACACACCAACATGATTTAAGAAAAGAATTTAATATTCGAGAGTTTCCTACTGTGAAATCTTTTGTGGATAGCAGCAGGGGAGATCCCATAGACTGCAAAGGTAAACTGTCTTATGCACTGATAAGATAATGATATGTAATAACAGGATGTACCTATCTATTTTGCTGCTAAGAAAAATATAGATGCTTGGAAAAAGAATATGCAAGGTAGCGAACTGGTTTTGCCCATGGTTTTAAATATACAATTATCTCTGTACCAATACAAGAACTTGGATTTTTATTAATCTTCCAAGTGTATAACTGAATATGCTTCTCTATGTTTAGTTCACACAGCCAAATTAATTGCTGACCTAACTCCACCAAGCACAGAGAATCACCTCAACAAGATGACTTACTCCCATTTACTACAATAAACATAAATAAATTAGTTACATCGAACAAGAATTTGGTCCCGAACATGCTCCATTTGCACTTCTAGTTCACTGCAATTCCCACGGGCAGTGTGCCTACAGAAGGAGGCTGGAGCAATACTCTGTGAAATCACTAGGTTCCTTAATATACAGGTATACTTCCTAAGCCCAGGAAAAGAATTTTGCAATTTAGCCATCAGAGGGAGCTCATATGTGGCTAAGAAAAACCATGGAATAGTTTGAAATCTTTTACAGAAAGTTATTAAGAAAAGACAACAATATTGGAACGGGACTGACCTGAGCAGTCCTGGGAAATCCAGGCCTTATTAGAGTTTTTCTTTAACTGAAAGTATATACAAGAAAGGTTTTTTTTTTTTTTTGCCTAAAATGAACTTTTAAAGAGTTGACAAAAACTGCATGACTTAGCCAGGCATCTGTTAGTGTACTCTGAGCAGATACAGTTGAGTCACAAGTTTCATACAACCAACAAAATAAAGGATCCTAAAGTTTGCCTCCTGAGCCTGTAGACAACCCAGTGCTCTGATTTCTTTAACTGCTGAGCCTCCTGTGGCTGCTGCTGCTGCAAGCTGATCTTCAGTATTTTTAGTAACTTGCTCCTCCTTGCTATTGAATTTCTTACCAAGTTCCCACCATCTAGACTTGTGTGAACAGCAGCTTCTGCACAAATACCACTGAAAGCGTGATTTGCCATACTTAACTTTTATTAGAGGTGCTGATACATGAGAGCAAAAGAACCTACCTTCAGTCTCTGATTAAATCTATAGCATTGACAAGAAACCCTTTTTTAAACCGGTAAACCTATTTGACAGGTATGCTTGCAAGAACCAGTGAACACAGAGTATCACAACACAACACGCACAGTTACCCTTCAGCAGAGAGCTGCTATTTAAGACACACTAGCAAGACGCAAGAAGTTAGGCAACTGGCTTCTGCTCTGTGATTTGTACAAGATAGTATCAACCATTCAAAGCACATGTACCACCAATGATGACTTAAATTACATTTTGTTGACTGGTAAATGCTTATGTACAACAACTAGTAAAATCTCACCTACTCTGTATGACTCTTAAACCATTGAGAACTGGCAACTGAAAACGCACCGTGACCATCCAGTGACTTCTCAGACAGAACTTGGTATATACTTCATACCACAAAAGAAACTGCAGACCTCACTTAAATCAAGAAATTAACTCAAGTATTTTATAGCAGAGGGAATTTTTGAATGGTTGTCCTGGCAACAGACATAGCATGAAAGCCAAATCCTAGGCCAAGGCCAACTCCAAGGCCAGAATTTGGCCAGTGGAAACAAGCTACATAGGCTGTTTAAAGCAACCCAATAGAAAGATTAACCACATGAAAAACATGCTGAGGGGTTATATCGCTGACATAAGCTGCAAGACCTCAATTCTACATTTAGACAGCAGAAGTCAAGCATCATGTGGCCACTAGATACTGCTCTGTGCTTTGCTCTGCAGCCTATACACTCCAGAGCAGATCCCTGCCTGCTTCACCTTAAAAAAATAGTATTTTAAGCTAGTTGCAGTGCAGCCTGCTGCAAAATGACTTGATGGCAGTAAAATGGTCTGACTCAATTTTGATCTTGTCATATTGCTAAAATGCACAGTACCAGGACTTGCATCTTTGATAATCTACTTGTACTGTACATCTTGACTCTAGCACTTCACAGCATACAGACTTTTTCATACATAATTTTCATTAACCCTTTGTTGGACTCTTGCTCTCGTCCAACAAGGATGTCATACAGAGATGAAACAGCTACTTTACAGCTAAGATTTTCATCTCCTGAGCCTCAATTTGTGTCTCCAATTCCTCTGAACACGATAGCTAGAATTTTTTTTTTTTAAAGAGACTCAAGATTCCTAAAACTCCTGAAAGCTTGAAGAGAATTTACCAAATAAACAGACTGACTGTAATCTCAGTTAAAATGGTAGCAGTAATTTGGAACCCAAAACATGGAACAATCCAGAATTAAAGGACAACTTTGACACTTCAGCTTTGTTTCTTATGTCCTAACTCAACAGTGAAGCTGCAGCACCACAGAGGAATTTTAACATGTCTCTGTGTCTATCAGATCCCTTCTGCAGCACCACAGAGGAATTTTAACATGTCTCTGTGTCTATCAGATCCCTTCTGCAGCACCAAAGGAACAATTTTGACACTGAATTTAATTGAACAGACAGTTCAATAAAATCTGCAATTGGTTTGAAGTCATTTTGGATTAAACCTCAGGTCGATAGCTCTTTATAGCTTACTGTGATTTTGGGACACATGAAATGTTGCAGGACAGGTTTTCTACTTGTCTGAATTTCCTCATCTCTATTCTCCATATGTGATTAAGCAGTTAATTGGACATAAAGCCATTTGCAGAGGTGCCAGAAAACACAGTACTGATCCACCATTGATCTTCTAGAGTCAGCAATAGTTTAAATGATGACTAGAACCTGAGGTTGAATTTGGATGCCCCAAGCCCATTTTGAATTAGCTTTGACCTCAGTCCTAAGGAGCCCAAGTCCATTTGTATTCAGCATTCTTCTGCACCTCCACTGCCTCTATCCTGATTACACAGAAATTTCTGTCATTCATTTTGATGGTCATCTTAATGCTCTTTTCCTTCCACAGGAGTCAGACAGGCCTCAGTCTTTATTACATGGGTGAAAAGAACAACAGGACCTAGCACTGTTTTAATCAACTCTGCTGATCAGGCTGAAGCCATCATAAATGCTGATGATTTGGCAGTGATTGGCTTTAAGGCAATTCACTGGAAAACTCAAAAGGGTGGTTTCTGTTCCAAAAGTTCCAACTTTAGTATATAGTGCTTGCTATCACCACCAAATCCCACACATCCAAAAGACCTAGAACTTGCCTGAAAAGCCCAGGCCCTCCGTTTTCTCTGCATTTTTTAAAGATTTAATTGTTTCTATCTACTTTTTCACACTTCTAGATAAGCAACCCAGGCAGAGATAAGAACATCTCACGGGACACCACTTTTCCTGAATAGGTACCCAAGCACAGAGACCTACCACTCTGAGAGCAGCTTCTGAAAGCATGATGCTACAGCAGTGTTTGCACAGCCCTCGTCACAGCAGACTTTCCTGTATCCTCAGAGAAAGGGCTTCTGCCACACCATCCCAAATTTGGTGGCTGGTGGGAAGAGGGCAGAACTATTGACCTACCTATCCTTACTTAACAACATGATTTTCTTTGGAGAGAATTAACCCATTGGTGGTGCGGGTTGTACTGCTATTGGAGTCTTCAAATGCAAAAAGTTGTAATCCCTGCCCAGAGTTGTAACTGATCTAAAAATCTAGGGTTACCTTATCACTGCACTTCTATTCAAACGTGGTGTAAAATCATAAATAGTTGCAGGCTGTTCTGGTGAAGGAATGTTCCCTTCCTGCTTAAGCCCATAAAAAGGTAGTAAATATTGTCTAATATACTGGAGTGCCTTTTCTTCATGTTTCCATTTGATGATTTAAACAACTTCAGTGAAACTCAGGGGGGCAGAGCACAGTTCCATGAATATCACGCTAAGTGTGGTTTTAAGCTCCTGCCAGCTAAGAAATCTGCATGGATAGGAAGTCATAAAATATTATACTGTTTATGATCCAACTCATGTAGTCCTTTCTCAAGCAAATTCCTACTAGTTTCCAGAGCAGAATAAGGTTCTTAGGATTTGGGGCTGAATGATAGAGAACAATAGTCAAATAGTGCAAAATAACTTTTAGCTGTCAAGGCATGCAATCAGAAGTCAGTAAAAGAGGCATATTTTTTCCTGCTTTTTCAATGTGTCCTTGAAATCTTTAATATCTGAAACATTCAGTCAAGGATTTTCTCTGACTAAAGAGACTTTTATTCTGGTATCTCTCTGCTCAGTTAAAAGCACAGTGTCTGGACTCATCCCTGAACTGATAAGGTCCCAAACATGCTGGCTACAGTGGATACTCCAGGTTTTATGGATGTGGAAAACTGGATTCATTACCATAATGCCCCATAGTAACAGAGTTGGTCAACACATATAGCATAATAGGACAAACTGTGAAAATGCTCAGAGTGCCCAGAATTTTGCTTTGCAGCAATCTGCTTGCAGCCATTTATGAAGGAAGGCAGTTTTCCAGTGCTTGGCCAGATTGAGAAGCCGTTGCTGTCACAGTTATGCTGGAGAGTTCCCTGAGCCACACTGATAGCAGATATTCCCTGTAGATGTGTTTGGACTTCGTGATTTCACTCGGGGGCTGAAATGACAATAGATGAGCATGAGCTAGGGCATGTCAGAAATTTAATGGGTGGAAGCCAACAAAATAGTGTCCAAGTAAATAAAGAGCTGTATTTGGCCTTCTATTAGTCACAGATTGCTCACAAATGTGAGTGCCAGGATGTGTTGGGAGGTCTCAGCATATAAATTACCATTCATCTAGCATGAAATAATTGTCTGATTAAATCAAATCTGGAAGCACTGTTGCCTTTCATCATGTTTATTTACTATTAGTTTGAGGGTGGACAGCACAGTGACTATTTGACAGATGTAGGAGTCAAGGTCCCTGCCTTGAAGTGCACTCAGTCAAAGCACCAAACACATCAGTCAGGTCCTCTTGCAAGCAGAGAGCCCTCCTCTCTAATCTATCACATGCTGTCGGCTGTGCAGATGAGCTAGGGCAGGGGAGCAGCTGTGGGCATGATCCTTCCCCATCTGCAGAAGTCTTTGCAGAGCATGGAAATGCCAGGGGAGTGCAGGGCAGATGAGATTAGCGCAGGAAGGACATAGAGGACCATGTACCATCCATACTGACCCAGGCCAGCTGACACTAGCTGGAAAGGTGAATGCACTAGCAGTGTCACAGCACTCCTAGGATCTCCCCTCTTGTGAAGATCTCCCCCTGGAGGTGATCATGGCAAACTATACCCACTTTACAGTTGCACTGTCCTGTCTACCTCACAAGACTTTAGGGGCCTGCCTCACCTGTAGCTCTCACTCCTACACATCCTAGCAGGATACAGGACACAGTCTTAATAAATACTCTTTCTGGGACTAGGAACTTCACAATGACAGTGTGCAACAGCAAGGGATGTGCCAGAGATGCCTTTCAGGATGAGAGCCAGCAAGGACATCCATGCTAACTACAGCATCCAAAAGAATACTCTTGTTGTGTTTAAGAAGGTAGGAGTACAAAAGCCTAGCAGGCAAGGTGCAGTGAGCTGCACTAGCAGCTTTGGGCTATGGAAAGGCAATTTGGGGATTTTTCAGGTTAAGTAATTTCCTAGTTGAAATTCAAACACCTTAACACAAAAAATACCACATTTACAGACAAGAGAGACAAGTAGGAGGCAAACAGCAACCTTTGGACAACTGATATTTTCAATTTGGCTGCCTACATTCAGGGTCCTAATTTATACTTCAGGATCTGGATAAAATAGCTTTATTTTCCAACCCATGTTCTAATCAACATGTGCTGTCAGGTTCAGTGAGTTTTGCAGACGTTCACCTCTCTCCCTTTGCATTGCTTTTGGCCAGGAATCTTCTTTTCTTCCAATCCACAACAGAAGAAGTGGCCAACAACAAGAACAAAACTACACAGAAGTAGCACTAACATTTAGGCTATGAAGTAGTCAGACCAAGGACGTCCTGAGTGAGCGTGTCACAGATAGTGTGTATAGGTACAGAAAAGATCTTTCAGTATGCTAAGATTACTGAGCAAGTTAAAACTGTCAGTTGTACCTTGAATTTTTAGCTATAATCTTGTTCTGTAATCTAGCTGTGACATTTATTTTACAAGTTACCGAATTTCAGCTACTGAGGATCATAAAACAGCAAAGCTGAGAACAACATTTTAGAGTAAAGACAGTCTCTTTGTTCCTATAGTTGACAAGGCCAACAACCTCACAAACTTCACTAGTTGTCCAAGGGAGAACCTGCGCATAATGGAGTGCTTGAAGATGGCAGACAGAACAAACTAGATCTAATGAGGCTAATCAAAACCTTTACCTTGGATTTGATCACTGAATGTAATCTTGCGGTATGCCTATTTCACTGTATTAGCAAATGCCACAGGAAAAAGACAGGAACCCATGCAGCAAGAGACCTAGGGAGCTATTCTGCGTTGTTTCCTTGTTTGACTAGGCCTGCCCTAAACACATCTAGAAACACCAGGAGAACCCAACAGGCAGCTCTCGGTCTAATCCAGGCCAAAGGAGGCTTCCCTCTGGCAAGATGTTTCTTAGGAGACCGGGAACAGCTGGCCAAACAGTGAACCTGCCTGAACACGCAAACACCGCTCTCCTGTGGAGCCAACACAAAGGCCTGGGTGCTTCTGCAGCAACTAGGTGGGGTGGGAGGTTGGAAGGTCAGTCCCTAATCCTGGCTCCAACCCCTCTACTCCCGTGCAGCAACTGGGTCCTCTGGGCCAAGGCAAGGAAGAAAGAAACCAGCAATAACTGTTGCTAGTGCAGGTAGGAAGGGAAAGACATGAAAATACCTGCTTGCCTGGGGGACACCTCATTGCTGCTCGTCATGGGGTGGCATGAGAAAAAGGGTAGCTCTGTGCAGGGAAGATGTAAGCTGCTGATACCACCCCGAAGTGAAGGAAGGACCCCAACCAGGTCCAGCTCCTGCAGCTGCTGCAGTTGGGCCGCCCTGGGTAACACCACCTTCTACTTTCAGCACATCTTTAGCATTAATTCTTCAGTGTGTGTAATACAGGAGGTCAGACAAGAGGATCGCAACAGTCCCTTCTGAATAAAAAACCTATGAATAAAGATGAGGCTTTTCCTGGAACAGAGAAAACATTCAGCTGCTGATGAGTCTTCTTACTTTATCTTCTTTAAAACAATGAAAAAAATCCAACAGTTATGGAAATGATTGGGAACTGAGTCTTAAAAAGTAAAATTTGCAATAGCAGAACTGAATGATACTGATACGCTGAGCATTTGATTCACTGTTCTGCTTACAAAGAGTGGAACAGATGTTGAATCTTTTGTTTCCCCGACATCTGTGAAGATTTTTGATGTCCCTGTTGAAAATCACATCCTGCTGTTCACCCCAGCGAACTTGGAGACATTCAATGTGATTTATGAAAACTACAAGTCTGCTGCTGCGGAATTTAGAGGAAAGGTTTGTAATGCTGAGTCCTGCTTTGCAAATATGAATGCCAGGAGATCAACGGAAAAAACGCTCACCAATGTTACTGGTAAAAGTACACTGCTGTCAGTCCATCTTCTAAGTCTACCAAACAATTTAAAAACAGTTTCAGTAACCGTTCTATGGATTTGTTAAGGACACAAGCTGAAAAATAAACTTCACTTGAAATTGAGTCTTTAAAACACAAAGATCACACAAACTAACACTAATTCCAGCTGCTCCGATAAAACTGTTACTGATTTTACATGTGACTTTCTAGGAGCAACTTCCAACCAAAAATAGTTTTAGCAAGGTTCTAGCAATTTCTGCCACCGGCAGGAAATGCCATAAGGATCTCAGAGTATTGCCTGAACCAAGAGCTGGAACCAGCTACAAAACCCGAGAAATATTGCAAGGCATCTGCATAGCCTTACTTGCAGCACATGTGTTTGCATGTATATAAACAGGTATAGGCAGCCATATACAAAAGTATTTCAGTGTGCCATTGTCAGTCACTATGGTGCTACTCCTGCTCTAAGTACATGAGACACTGAAGAATGGAAAGTCATCGTGTAATAACATATCACACATTAGTATTGGTAAAGACATACGGCTTATAGGTGTTTCAGCTATTTTGTCCTGTTAAGATTTATTAGGAAGAACAATAAGAGCTTTGAGGGGTAATTTAGAGGTGTTACTGAAACAGGTGATAGCAAACCACTGTGACAGGACAGAGGGAAAAGCTCCACTCCTTTTAGCTGCTTTAGCATTTCTTATTAACTAGGATCAAGGTACGATAACGTCCACAGAGCTGCTGGTTGTTGGACTGAGACCAAAAAAAGGTTCTACGCAATCCCTTGCATTTAAGGTTAGATCCTAACCCACTGCCAAGCTCCATGGTCTGTTTCTCTAAAATGGCTAAACCAAAGCTGGAAGACTCAACCACATGCATGACTCTCTATTCCCAGATAACGTTTGTCTTGGTTGATACTAATGAAACAAGGCATAGATGAGGTTTTGAGTATTTTCGCATCAGGGAGGTTGATGTTCCTGCTATGAGAATCCTAAATTTGACAAGCGATGCAAAGTACAAAATGCCTGCAGATGAGGTGACTGTGGAGAATCTAAAAGAATTTTGCCAGAGCTACCTAACTGGAAAAGCAAAGGTATGTCCATTACTAATGAGATGCCCCTCTACTACACCAGCTAAAACACTAACAAATTTGCAAAACATCCTTTTTTAATTATAACAGTGTGCTGTTCCAATCATCAGTTTATTAATTTACTCTCGCTCTAATGCATTCATCTACAGTTGTTGACAGAGCATTCCTCTGTATTTAACAACTGAGGTGGACTACCAAGTTCTCCAGTCCTCCTATGCAAAAACTGGATAAATCATTTATGGCCCAATATTTCAGTTACTTCAGCTGATGTATTTTAATGGTTTAAAAAATCCCTATGCCTCAATCTTTCAAATACTATAATGGAGATGTTTCACTCCCTTAGTTGGGAGAGATGCAAACAATGATTGCAATGGATTTTGAGGTTACAGAAAAGTCCAGTAAATAGAAAATTGACAGCTTCAGAGTGGAATAAGATTTGGTATTTGTTGTTTAGCAGAGTGAATTTTCACAGGGGAGATCACTCCCAATGGTAAATACAGTATTTGTTGTCATAATGAGGCATCATCCTCCACACTCACGTGAAAAATACATTAAAGTGTTTTGCTTATTCAGTGCTCTTCAGGGTGACTTACTTGTTTCCATCACAAGGAGAAAAGATGAAGTAGTCACTCTGACAGCAGGCAGAATTTATAGAGATCCAAGTAGTAGATCCTGATTTCAATGTTGGAGGGGGGCAGAAGGACAGAAGAGGTGGAGATGTTGCCTCTTCTCCACCAAGATCTGCTTGAGTGGCACACTCCCACCAGGGGATAGCTTCCATGGGGAATGTGTGCTTTTCTACGACTGCGCTGTGGTGTAAAAGAAAAGAAATTACCAGCTAATATACTGTAAATTGTAGGAGTCACATGGGGACTGTGACTGGTGGTGAAGGCAGAGATTTAAGCAGCAATGCACACTTTCTTGTGTGTTTTATATCACTGCCCAACATAGGTAAGCTTTTCAGTAGTCTACCTTCTGAACATTGGGCAACAAGAATTCAAGAAAATGAATGCAAATGTGTTCCAAAGGGTCATTTTCAGACAATCTACTATGGAGTCTGTATTCAAGAGAGGGACAAGTAATTCCGATTACCAACGACGCAAGACCCCAGCTCCCCGCTGAAGGGAGAGAAGGTGGTAGCACAGGAAGGCTGGCTAGGCTATAGAGATATAAAAAATAACACACAGTAACAGTGTACATTAGGTAGAGAAATGTCCATTGGTCTCACATTAACTTGAGCTGGAGTACAGTTTCTCAATGCTCTCTGCACTTTCACAGCAGTGTTTCTGTTTCTGCTTAGCTACATGTCTCTAGTGAAGAAATTCCAGAGGACTGGGACAAGATGCCTGTTAAAGTGCTTGTTGGGAAGCATTTCAACAGGACTGTCTTCAATAAGATCATGACTGTGTTTGTTATGTTTTGTAAGTGTTATTGTTGTATTCAGATTTTAAATTGCTTTAACATGATCAATTGGAAGTGAAAAACAAAAGCTGATACCAAGCTAATCTTTGCACTTTACAGAAGCCAAGCTTAATGAACTTTTGTTGTCTGATGAAAGCATTGAATAAAAATGTGTCATATCTATGGAAACACTGTGATACCTTTGCTGACTTAGTGTTGCACTGAATAACACTGATCCCTTAAGTAAATATTTGTCAAGGTTGTATCAAACAAATCTTAGTGTTGAAATGACACTAGAACATCATGTTGTACAATGGAACATCAGAGACTGCTGTACAGTATGAGTCAGGCTGTCTTCCAAGGACGGAGGGAGAGTTAAGTGAGGTTGTCTGGTTATAATGCTCTAGAATTAAATCCCAGAGAGGAGTTGTGGTTTAGCAAATTGTAACTCCTTTTTTTCTCCTTTGTCTGCAAGGGAAGTGGTTTTCCTGCTTGACTCTTCCCAGCATGAAACCACAACCCAATCCCTGTACCAGCCAGCAGGCATTAGTTTGTGCCGTAGTTACTTCAGTAGAGCAAACATGCAGCATTAACATAAATATAGACAACTAGGCGTACTGCCCTGAATTCCAGAAATTCTTAAAGGTAGTACAGTCCTGCAATCCTCCTTGTTGGCTGCAGCCATTTCATTCTCACAAGTCATTTTTACATTTCAGTATCATGATCAAACTGATCTAAGCAGGAATTGAACCAAGTCCTCTTGAAATGAAAGGCTGATAAATGGGATGTAGTGTATTCAGGAAAGTGCCCCAGAAATTTCAGTTCCATTTAAACTGAATATGAGCATTGCTCTCATGACTGAAGGATTACAACCGTGTTGTATGCTATTTAAGGGGATACTGGGTTCTCAGCAGTTTGCCTTTTTGCTAACCTGCATGAGCACAGCACTCAGAGTTAAAACACCACCATACCTCAAACTCCTCCTTTTAGCGTAAATATAGCATAGTTTATGAAAAGAGTTGATTTTAGTATGCAGAAAGCATTTTGTGCTTCTGGCAAGTATTTCACCATGGGGATGATGCAAGCCTTACTTGGGTGGCACTGGTTATCTGGCATGCCTCTCCAGCAAAGTCATATGACAAGTGATGTGTGTTTGTTATAGTCATAAAAGGCTAAACAGAGCTAAACCAGCACTGCTATCACAAATGCATTAGTGAATAGCTAGTTATTGCTACATGAAACCTTGTTAAATTCAAGTAGAGACTGACCACAACTGAAATCCAAAACCCTGTTAACTTTAAGGGCTAAATGGGTCCCAGTGATTGCACCAGCACATGCTCTTCTGCTAGACTGTATCCTTCTACTTTTATTTTTAAATTTGCAGAAGGCCCTTGGTCCTAAGACTGCAGAAAACTCCTGCCAATCTGGGATAAGCTAGGAGACCAATATGAAAATCACAAAGACATAATCATTGCAAAGACAGATGTCAGAGCAAACAACATCCTGTCCATTGGATTAGAACACTATCCATTCTTCAGACCCTTTCCTGCTGGACCAGATTACCAGGTGAGAAGCTGTTGGGGAAGAATGTGAAGACACAGCTGCACACCGAGGGTGGATATCTGTGTGTGTTTCCATGCACGTGCATGTCACAGTGAGAAAGGAGTCCTTTAAGCAAGAAAGCTTTGGTCCTTATCCACTCAACACTGGATTCATTGCTGTCAAGAACCCGAATTAGAGGAGAAACCCTTCTATCATCTTCTCCTATGTGTAAGGCTGTGGCAAGAGCCAACGTATCATTCACCGACTTGCATCTACAAGTCATTACAGCCTTACATTCTGCTGTTTAACAGCCTCCAATCTGCCTGGTGGGTTCTAGCAACAGTCTCAACTCAGAGTGAACTCACAGATACCTCCTAATCATTGCAGTGCCTTTTTAGTTCAAACCAGGACAAGAGATGTACTGTCACAGAACTACCCTGTGCCAGTTGTTTCTGGAGCAGGTATGACTACAGCCTCTAAAATGCTGGTATTACTCTTGTTACATCCTCTACATTTTCACAAAACCCAAACCCCAAAATTTCACTGTATACACTTATGCCAGTAATTTTACTTAATTCCAGTACCACAGCCTCAATTGGGAATAAATACTTGTTGTCAAGACCAATGATCATTACAATATGCTACCTAATGCATCAGCTGTGTTACACAATAATCAGAAAATGCTGCTGAAAGGAGGCAAAGAAAAATATTAAATAGTTACATTCCTCCATCTACACAGATAATCCAATTAAAAAGAAAGTATCTCTGAAGAAAAAAAATTAAATTCCAAGATACTGTTATAATTAAGACATTACTAAGCTTTTCATTTTTCTTCTTAGACCTAAACTTAAATTAAATTCTAAGACATTTGCCCATGTCCTCATTTAATCTTTGAGGGAGAGATTTTCCTCCTGGATGTGCATGCACAGCTTCTAATGAATTGAACTACAGTCTTGCACACTCACACCGTGTTTAGTCTTTATCCAGAAAAGCAGAAACCCATTAAATGCTCATAATAAATGTCAGTTTGTCAAAAAATATCAGTAACAACTTTCATTAACTATTAAGGGATTGTTTCATACTTAAAAATACCCCCAAATTAAAGAGTATTTGAAATCTCAACTTCTTCCTTGTGCACCATGTTTTTATACTTGTTCCCTCAACTTCAGAGATTTTAACTTGTACTTGACTACCAGTGCAGGTGTCCTGTAGATGTCTGCAGTCTTGCAGACCCAAGTGTTCTGGCCTTCTTTCTTATGGCACTGTAGGAACAGCTGGCCACAGACATCTTCACTCACTACAGACAATCATAAATGATCTGAGACACACTCAAGGTCTTAATACATAGTCAGTGCAACAACTCTCGGTCATTTCCTACCCAACCAGCAGTTATACCGGTTATTCTCCCACATATACTTGTCTTTTTCTAGAACTTAAAGTCAGAGCACAGGATACAAATGTAGTATCCCAACGTGCCAAGGCTCAGAGTATCTACTGTGTTTTTCACTGTGTAGGCACTGCCCCAAAATTATGATCCCTACTCCCTTATTCTGGCCATGAAAAGACTGACAGAAGGGGCTTGGAGCCAAAGAGAAACTGGTATGTTCAGAGTGAAGAAAAAGAGGAACAGGAAATATATATGGTCCAACAACAACACCTGATGCAACCTTGATTTCACACAGACATCTTTTCTAGCCTTCAGTATTTTGCTACTGTTAAGAAACATGGGCTTTCCAATTACCTCTACCAATCCTTCACATTAAGGACTAAGGATGAATTGAATGGTAGCACAGAAGCAGTAGGAACTTTAAAGATGAAATAATTATCACAAGATTCTAGAAAGTACATCAAAACGCATGTAAAGAAGTCTGAACCTGCTCCTGATAAACCAAGCGAAATGTGGCTAACATAACACGACCCAAAGCTGTTTTGTAGAACTGGGTTATCATGTTCTCTGGCCAACACAAATGCCCTTACACCTCCTTAAATGCAAAGCCAAGGGCAGAATGCCTTACTATGCAATCCCTTCCAAGCAGACTCACCTGATGAGATCATATTAGATACCACCCTCTTCCAAACAGAACTATCTGTTAGGTCTCCAGGCTATGAACTGTTGTCTTAGCAGTGGACTGTCACTCTTCAATGAACCTGTTTAAGAACAGGTTCAGCTTTTCCTGAAGTTAATGACAAGTCACCCTCTTACTTTCAGTGGATGCAAAATTAGATGCATGACAACATTTTTAAATCAGGAGCCACTTCAGGTTAACTGGAGTTAAGTGGAGTTGGATGAGCTAAGAGACCTAGATCTATGTCTGGACATTTAAGCATGTGCCCAGTTTTCCAAATCACCGAGTGCTTCTATGCTGGGGAACAGTTATAGCGAGAGCTGAAGGAACAAGAGAGTGAATCAAATTACGTGGAGGAGGGAGTGACCAGGCCTCATGTGAGCTCCACCAGCGAAGCTGATGAACAACTCATCCACTGCATCATCCACTCCAAATTTAAGAGAAAAACATGCAGTCTTTCAGATGGATTTAAGATGATTCTATTTGCTTCTATGGATTAAGTGAGAAAAATAACATTTACATACTCTTATGCACTGATTAATCAGAAGTGTTGACACATATCCTCAGTAACCAGTGCAGGGATCAGCTGTTTCTCTGGCTTTACAGGTCTTTAGGCTCTGAGAAATTGCTGTTCCAGCCACCAGCAGAGTAGATAAAAATAAAAACTCATCTGAGAATATTAATTGCCTCTGGAGGAATAATTTTTCTCAAGAAACTTAAGCTTGCAAACATAAAAAAAATAACTTCAAGGCTGCCACACTTTTTATTACAAGAGAATACCTTACTGAATGGAAATAGCAAACCTGTGTATACTTTTAGTGAATTCATCAGAGAATGGAGGTGCCTTGTTTACAGTGGTTTGAACTCATATCAGGCATAAGAGTAACTAGTGTAAAGTAACACAGCATTATTGGTCTCAGTGGGAGTAATTGAGCTTAACCCAAGTGAGACTAGGCATCTGCCTGTTTCTAAAGATACTCAGGTAACTGCAGACAATTCCCAGCATCAGGCACATGAGCTTCTACAAATTTTTGTTAAAAGATTTGTGCAAGATCCTTTTATACTTCCAGAGAGCAAAGATATTGGGGGGGGGAGGGGGGGGGGAGAATCTTTAAAATACAGTATGGTGCCTAGACCTACTCAGAGAATTTTAAAGCTCTAAACTGAAAGTGCTTCTTCCATTAAACTTCCTTGGAAGAAAATCCTAGTAAACCCCTGACTTAAGGTGAAGTATAAGAAAATTAATGTCACTGCTCATCTTCCTCCTGTTCTTTCAAGCTGTGCAACAGCTGGTACTTCTGGATTGTGCATTTCAAAACTTTTTCAGAATTTGAATTTCCATCAAAATCTTTAGACAGCTTTGAATATCATGGCTGGACACTTAAAAGACTGCTTTTCAAAGTATCTTTCAAGTGTTCATTGTTAAACACAGAAAAGACACTGATGTCAGTAGTTGGCAGAATCCCAGACTGGTATTATACAATAATGGCTATGTTTTTTATACAAAACCTTTTCTTTTTAGGGATATACATCTATTTCTTCTTTACACTTGGGTTTCAGATGGTGTTGGAACCTGCCGTGCCTCTGCACTCGCTTTCTAAACCAAGCATAAAAGTCTAGCGTTTGGTCAGTCTAAAGAATTCAAATCCTCCAGCTGATTATGCTGTTATTTCCTGCATTTTGTGTACAGAGTTAAATACTTAACCTTAAAACTCTTTTCAGGAGGTGGCCTATGCTGGGGAGCATACCTTGGAGGCATTTTCTGAATTCTTAGAAGAACAAAGCAAGACAAAAGCAGAACCAGGAGAGAAGGCAGGCATTTGATCCAGACACCGACTAACCTGCTGTGTAATCTAAGGCATGTTCACACCTTGTATTGGCATACCTGAACAGGCTATAGCATAGCCACACGTATTGGCTTCAGCCACTGCTCATGTTAATGCTTGCGTGGCTCTTACCAGCTCTTAGCTAGTTTGGTATGATCATGCTAGCTGCAGTCATATACCACTGCCTGGCAAGCATACGCCCACCCACATCCTTGTTTCCATCACACAAAAACCTCTTCTTCCACTGCTCGTGTCATCAGAGAGTCACTACATTAACACTCTGGTATTACATACTGCATGGCAGAAGGGAACCTGACCTCAACATGTGTAAGCAAAACTTTGTCAGGATTTTAGCTGGAAAAAAGAAGCCCCAGCTAAGTTAGTTTCAGCTATAGCTGGAGTGGTTGAAATATCTGTTGCCCATCTCACCCTGCTACATTCAGTGTGGCTTCTCTTCATCATAAAAAAAGGGCGCAACTCAGAGCAGACGTTGTCCCCTCTCTTGGCAATCTGGTTATGATTATTGTCTAATTCCTCAACCCTTTCTCCTCCACTGTAAATCAGACCAGATAAGCATTAGCTGTCCCAGATCAGCCTGTTATTTAATTCCAGACACCTTACTGCAAAAAGACATACTGTAAGTAAACAACATGATCAAGCTCCACGCAGACAGCTCCAAGCAACAGAAAAAAACTGACATATATACGGAGACACTGTCCACCCAATATAAGAATCAAGGGCCCATTCTGCCTGGAAGTGAATTAGATCTACAGGGTAGCAATAGTTATCATTAACACTCTTTTCAACTAGTAGGGAAACTAACTGTCTGTGGGTAGAGAAACAGTTTTGAGTATTTGGATTTATTTCCACCAGAGGCTTTGATTTGCTCCTAAATTCACTGCTCAAATAGGTGGTTACAGATGGAGAGAGATGACTAAACTAATATTGGGACACAGAAGTCTGCAATGAAGGATCAGATATCCAGCTCTGTCCTGTCATTGCACAATTCTGTTTTCCAATACACAAAGCCTATGGTTGGTGTCTGCCTCTGTTGCCTGTTCTTCAGTGATGTGTTTGAACCAGATCTGTTGAGTCCTACACACAGTCTTTTACATACAATGTTACAGCTGTGTATACTCTCTCACCTCTTGTTCATGCTTTATTTCACATTAAAGAATAAGTAAAAAAGTCGATTTAGGAAACACCATTCAAAAACATGCTCTGTGTAGCAAAAGGGGTAAGTAAGTAATTGGCATTTGTTCATCTGTTCACATTCTCTGTCCCTACCTGACAAAGCATTTTTTTTCCCCATTCTTTTTACCAAATTTTCCCAGAAGACAGTAGCATTAAACCATTTGCAGTACAGTGCTTGAAGTCCCCTGTTGGAGTAACTCTTCATCCTCAGCTCCGGGCATTCACAAACATACAAACAAGATAAATTAAAAGGTAGTTTCTTTTGAGGTTGCCTAGGAAAGACTGTCTTATGCCTGTCAGCTTACCAAACACCATTTTCCAAGTTCTTATTAAGCCTCCACACAAAGCCTCATCTAAGCTTTGCCATAAACCAGTGTAAAGGTTTGAAAACAAAACACATTTTAGCAACAGCTGCACTACTTCTGACCTCATTAACAAGCCCTCAAATTCCTTGGTTGAAAAGATGAAAATCTGCATTTCATATCATCTCAAAAATTTTTTTGGAAGTAAAGAATTACTAGAGTAATTGTCTTTGTGAACATCAGTAATAAGCAGCTTTGCTCTTGCATTTCCTTTTCTAAAAGGATCCTTCAGGAGGAATCAAAGAGGATCTCAGCCAAAAAAAAGACTGTAATAACAGAAAAAGAGCAACTTTAATAGTACAGAGAAAGAGCAAAATTCTGAGGATTGTGGGGAATCCTTCCAGGAAGGAACTCACTGGAAGAGTGAATCATCTCAAGTGAACACCGAGCTGGATCAAAAAAAAAAAAAAAAAAAGTAAAGAATTCAGTATCAATGGCTCATTCTGTATGACCTCTGTTCTGAATCCAATTTAACTCCTAGTTTTACTGGGATCAGTTGTCATGGGTTCTTAGAATATTGTCAGTTTTGCTTAAATAATGCCTTTATTATCAATAAAACTGCTCTCATTAGAAAGGTATATGCGCCATGCCAAACAGATCAAGATATAAAACTATTCTTTCTGAACAAAATCTGCAACAGGTTTGTAACCTGTTGCTCTCCAATTTATCCTAAGACAGCCCTATTGTTTTCAAGGGAGATTAACTGCTCCCAGAAGCATGGGACTAACATTGCAAAGAGCATTTCTATAGTGATCTTCAAATGAATTGAAGCTAGGGGCTATGCCCAAAGGGGCGCCAAGGGGCAGTTCATGATTTATTTTTTTTTATTATCAAGCAGTAGAAAACACAGAAATCAAGATATAATTTAATTCCAGTAAGAAAAATATCATACGTAATACACAAAGTCATAGGCATGATTCACATTTTAGTTTTGTTAGGCCCCCTAACCACCCCACGTTACAAAAGTGCAGCTGGCGAAACTGCTGGACAACAGTAATTTCTTCATGCAAGGGCCACATAAAGCAGAAATAATTCTGAATATTTGAAACATTTTCTTACACATTTATAGAAGGAAGATAATTTGTTAATATTTCATTTCAAAAGCAGGTTTCCAAAGTCCTTGTTCCCAAATTGTTAATGCTAGTAAGTTACTTTCCTATATAAGCAGAGGAAAAAAGGTGAAAACTTACAAAATGAAGGAACATCCATTTGAATAGAAGGAGGATTAATCACTGCAGTGAAGAATACAGCACTGAAAGAAGAGTGGAGATCTCCTAACTCTCACCTGTCAAGTAAGTCAACAAGAGACAGCCAATTTTAAAGTACTGGACCTCTTACATTTTACAATTATTTGCTAAAATGTGCAGTTCATGACAGATGGCTTGTTTGCTATCCAGGCTGCAATGTGTAATTAAATACCCGCACTTAGAAATTTAAGATGAAATATTAACTTTTCTACTTCACAGTTCTTGCAAATAAATAGCACTCAACGTGCAATGCAGTCACCTCATGAGGCCGTCAGTTGGCCTTCATTGACAAGGAGTTAACAAGAAGACACAGAAAGTAACAGTTTATGTCCATACTTTATGGGTAGAGTTTAATCTCTGCTGCAGCTAACGTTCATTGGGACTGCAATTAAATCCTCTTAATGGAAGGGGATTCTTGTGGAAGCATGTTCAGTGCTAGATCACCATTCCTAATATGGTCCGCCTGGGTTTTGCAGGTCTTGGACCCAGTTTCTTGAGTAGTTTACTTAGACTATCTGAAATTGGTGAAGACCACTGATCAGATGGGCTCCGCACATTCAGGTTTCTGCCAGCTGCAGCTCCCTCCTCTGTCCCAGCAACATCACCTACAAGGGGAGAAGGAGCTTAAACTACGTAGGGAAACTGTAGCTTAAAAGTCAGGATGGTAGGTATGAGAGGTGCAGCCCGCTCCTTCACTTGTAATTGTGAACCACAGCTGAGCTATTACTATTTAAGGCAAAATTCTTCGAAGATGCCAAGTAAAGTTTAATTCTCATGTTCTTAGGACAGAGCAAATTTTTGCTAGAACTGCAATACAGTGCAAATCAAATCAAAGTCTCATTTAGTGGCAAGGGGAAAACATGGGATGCCAGATACCAGGGTGCTGGTTTTAAAGAGATCAACCTAAGTTTGCTGTGGGTGGAAACTCCCACTCCAGCTGGACAGCGTGGGATGTGTTAACAGTAAGTGTTTCTCAGCACCCTTGTTAAGAGGGTTTATTTACAAATATCACACAGAAACAATGACTTGTCAATTCAACCACTGAAGAGAGAACAGCCAGAACAGACAGAACTGTTTCCCTTACACACAACTGAAGAAGTCAATTCTCCTTTGGACATCAAACATGAGTTCTCTGGGACACTGCCAGCAGGACCTTGCACAAAGTAAACCTGATCACTGCTGGATATTGGGTTTCACTTAACTTTCATTTAACATTGGGCATTCATTAACAAACAGAAGCCCTCATTTGATATCCTGGGAGATCAGATTAGAAAGCGAATGAGTTGAAGTGAATCCCAAAGAGAGCAAAGTGTCAGCATGCTTTCCCTTTGCTGCTTGCAACATGATGAAATTTGAATGGCAAGCAGAATGGCCACCAATGTATTTTGAACAACTATTAAACACAGAAGCTATAATCTTTTAATTAGTTTCCTCACACAAAAAATGGAGCAAGCAATGTTCGGCACCACTCTGTATCTGGCAGATGGGTTTACCATTCAAGATAATGAAAAAAAATTAATTTTCACTGTGTCTACCCACTGTATATAAGGCTCAATGCTGAAACTGCTATCTATCCTATTATAAGGTGCAAGATTACATATTAATGAAAACATGCGCCATCTCGGCAAATGATGTTCTCATTTCTATTCCAGCCTCTCTCAGATGTTGTGTCAAGACAAGGGGCCAAGTGCAGGCTCACATGCCATGCCCTGATGCATGACAAGAGTTGCAAATCTACTTTACAAGCATCTGGTAAAACCCTGCCTGAAAGGCAAATCTTCCTGTGGTTGAAAGTCTGCCTCATTACTGGCTGGGTTGGGTTGGGTTCCTCCAACCCTCGACCACAGCACGACATGCCCTCCACGCCAGGCAAGTGACCTCGCACATTGTCTCATTTTGCCTCCCACCCAAGTCAGTTCCAGAATATTTTCCTGGAACAAAAATTTAAAAGTGTTTTAACCAGATTCAGATAACCCACCACCAACTCACTTCCCCTGTTATGCCAACTTGTGTCAGTTTAATAAACAAAACTTGTAACACTCTCTGTAGTGGCTCCTCAACTGCCACAAGCAGAATTGAGCCCTGAATGTCTGAAATAGAATCACTGCTTCAAGCTTTTCTAAATCAAACGCTACTACTTTTATTTAAGTCTAAACATGAAATTAATCTGTTTAATTTTAAAGAGTATATCATTATAACTGTGCTCAGACATTCTAAAAATTATTTAAATGCATGAAAAAAAAAATCAATGTTTATTAGTCAAATCTGTTTCTTATTCAAATACCAATATTTTGAATGCACCAATATCACTGGGTTTTAATCATATGAAAAAATCTCCCCATGCACATAAGTAAGTCCTATCAATTAAGACCAACAGGACTAAGTAAAAAGATATCAATGTGCACCACTGTGGATCTGGTTTAACCTGCAGTGTCAGGATGGTTTGGTTATCAGTATGTAGCAGTAGAAGCAACACTCCCAGCTAGGAATCTTATTTATAAAAGAACTCACAAACAAAATGTGAAGCATAGCAAAGTTTAACACAAAAAAAGGGGTAAACCTGAACCATCCCCAAGAAATGCTGACTTGTTTTTTACTAAATGGCAGCCTATTCTGCCTTAAAATACAAGCTTTGAGTACCTTGCAGAGAGCAATTCATCTCATTAAGTTCTTTTCTTAAGTCCTAGGGAAGAAAAACGTGGTTCAGAATTGACAATCATTCATAAACGCTCAGATGCACAGGAAAAATAATCCATCCTGAAGAGAAATAGAATAATTCTTTTTGTCTTTACAACAGCTTCATCCTAGCTTAACTCCCCTGGAATTACTCTCAGCTGGCATCAGCATAATAACAGAAACAGAACCACAATACATTAAAAAAGATTAATACAAATGTGCAACAAATGCATTGACTGTTCAAAAAACCCTCATGTGCGGAAGTGGCATAATTGATATAAATCAAAAGGTCTGGCTTGCAGGTCAGAAGTTTGATTTTCAGAGAGAGAAAGATATGCTATATGCTTGAAGACTGATGGGATGGCCCCAGGGAGGTGTTCAAATCCAGCATTTCAGGCATTTAATTCAAAGACTTGGATTGTCAAATTTCACATGTCAGGAAGCTTTTAACTCTTTCTTGCCCCTTCTCTCACACTCACTCCTGATAGTGAAGAGAGGGGAGTTTGCTCCAAGTCCACAATGATTTTATACAGAAATATTAATGAAAAGGAACAATTCATACTTAAATAAAAACATACTATTGTGTTAACTCAAGCGGAGTTTGGCTGATGGAAATTACTTAACTCAGATGTTTGAAAACCATGCTTGGTATAATCAACTACAATAGGGGGAAGGAGGTTGTGTTCATTTAAAACTTTGATTTGGGAAATGCTTTAAACCTGTCTGTCCCCTGGGCTTGTGGCCATGCTATTGGCGTCTGTGCATCAAGAGTCCCATACAAGCTGACAGTCATTCACTCAAGTTCATGTCCAATTCAGAGGGCTTCCAGGTGTGTTTCACTGCTCACATTTCACACTCAATTCACTACATTTGGGAACTACTGTGACTGAAAGGCCAAGCCAAATTAATCTTTTTCATTAGTCTCAGAGGAGGCTGATGTTTCTCACAGCACAGCACTGGACCAAGAGGAACATGCATTGCCCAAAGTGCCCTCAGGTTCCAGTTTCTGAGAATCGCCTTTGGAAATACTTGCTTTATGTAGAACATTGACAGAACTAAACCCGTGCCAGCCCTGCTGCCCACCTTGCTGCTGAACAAACATGCAGGTGGCTGCATTTTCACCAGAGCCTGACAGCTACACTACACCAGGTCCTGGGTGGGGAATTTACTGAACGGAGACCCTTGTCATTCTCACGTTGGATCTGTATCAGCACTTACACACCACGCAGTGAACACAAACAACTAAAGAATCATTTTGTCCCCCTCCCCAGCAAGTAACACCTTGCTGCATTTCATTCGAGCTCTCCTGGGCAAATGTACGTTACCAACAACTGCAACCAGTGAATAATAAATATTAATAAAGCATTTAATTGGAATCTTATTGAAAAGCACTTTCACCAGCACAGCTGGCAAGAGCCCCCTTGAACAAATGCTGTCTGCTTGCCAAGTACAACATAGGTAGAATCATAATTAGTCAGCAGAGGCTAAGGACTGTACATGTGTAAACATCACTGCTGAAGCTTGAGCTTTTCAAAGCATGTATTTAATAGACTGAAATAATTTGGGAATTCTGCCTAAATTTCCCTTCTCTGGCCTTGTCATTTTTGAGCAGGTGCTGGTTATTTCTTAGCACGCACACTACATGCTAAGACTCAGACACTGCTCCTAAGCTAAACCAGCACCATGGGAAAGCATTCCCTTCGGCCTCTACATCCCAGGTCACATCACCTATGGCTGTCAGAAAAATAGTTCTTTAAGACCAGTAATGGATGAAAGGGTTCATAAATTTGGTTAACTACCATTTCCCTTTATTTATTCTGCTACTGATGGGTCTCTGCCTACCTCACTCTCTTTTCCTCCAAAGCATTGCTATTTGCTGAGTCAGGAAAAAATCCACCTTCTTCCACCATGCCCTGATCCTTTTCTTAAATAGCAATTTGCCAAAGTCTAGTAAGTTCAACAGACCAAGGCATTTGCCCAGAAATCACATTTGCTTGGAAGACTTTGAGCACATTGCAAAAATCTGTATCGCTGTTTTACACTGGCTGAACAGCACCAGGTGCCTCTAGGATTATTTGGTTTATGGGTGGCAATTACAGCCTTTATAAGAGCTAAGTACCTTCTCACTGGCGTTAAATACATGTCTCCAGTCTAAACTATATTTGTTCTAGTCCTTAATAACTTCCCATATAATCCTTTATTAAGACTCATTGAAAGAAGAGACTGGGTACTTTTTAAGCGTGCACTTGATCGATAACCTTTGCTATAATTTCATCTGTGTATTTTCCCACTTGAACCCCTTGTACTAAGATGTTGGTTGGCATAAGAATTAATTGGACAATTTCCTCAGAGAGCACACTGATGTGGAAATGTGAAGGATATGCTCCCTCAGCAACCAGAGGACTTCATACAGGACAAGGAAGATGGCCTTCTATTGAAGAGTCATTCGTGAAAGTGAACCATAATTTGCGATACATGAAAAGGACATCCATTTGGATAAATGAATGCCTTCATTTTGAAATTAGTATCATTTTGCAACCCGAAATCTTCTTTCTCTTCTACCTGACAGCCACTGCGGTTTTGAAGTGAACAAATTTTCATTTATATTGGGATCACACAAAATACTTCTCCAAATATGTTTATTCTTCTACAATATCATTCCTAGTAATTTATCCAAGACTAGTACGACAACATATTTCAATCATATGGTCAGAGATGAGAAAAAAGGCCATATGACTTAGGAAAATCACACTGGTGAACAACAGAAACTTAAGGCAATCGCTCTGTACAAGATTTGAAAGTGTCAGAAAAGCTACCCAGGCGCAGTCTAAGGGGATGAGCTGGCAAGTAAGAAGGCAACAAGAATAAGCCAAGCTTCCGAGGAAGCCAATACCTCTAATTTCTTCATTAGCAATGCCCACAGCACATCTCTCTCTGCTCCGTTAATGCCACCTGCTGGTAAATTGAAAGATCTTATTCTCTGTGTTGGCTCCTTGGGGGGACTTCCTGACCTCAGGGACAGAACACGGAGCACCAACAGGGCTAAAGAACATCATATTTGGGAGAGAAAAGACCTCACGGGCAATGCTTGTGGTGACCCTAAGGATCACAGACCCATCCATGTATCCTCACAAAAGAGAACAGTTGAATACAAGATCTACTAGATCCTTCATACCTGCATGTAACACACTCACCAAGCTCTAGGGCTGCTAGAAAGATCAGCTAAGTGCCAGTGCATTTTTGAACAAATGCAATTAACCAGGACTTCCAGTTAATTAATGCTGACATCAAGCTATTCAGGAGTAACTTTGGCCTGTTGGAATTGGCCTGACAGATCAGACATTTTTTTTTAAAAGAAAAAATCAAGGAAAAAAAATAGAAAATTTCTGAAACTAAGAAAAATGCTCAACCTAGAAAGTTAAAATTAAAATATCTCAACCTCTGTCCAAAGCCTTACTATGTCAAAGTTATCACTGTATGTCAATGCATAAAATCACAGCAATGTCTTTTTCAAGAGAATCAAAATATTTTGCCCAATTCTATACTTTGAAACAACTGACTGAACACTGTGTTCAAAATGTGTTATATGGGACATGCCAACTGATTCTAACATCGGTCGAATGAACTCCTCGTGAAAACACATCACTACAAAAGAACTACCATGTTAATATGCACTGAGAAACTGCAAACACAGCATTGCTATGTCTATCATGAGACCAGACTGCAATTTAAAGAACATCTCCCAGGAAATACAACGAAGTGGGTTAGTGATGTTTACAGAAAAGAGTTCAGCCACCTATATTGAACCACGGTTCCAGCGAAACAAATTCACAGCAAGGGTAATATCCCAAGATAGCTTCCTGATCCTACTAAACAAGCCATTATGAGCGGTCTTGATTTTTGCTCTTTTTAATGTCCCACTGGCTTATTCCTCCAAGATGTTCCTATTTTGGATGATTTCCAAGATCTGCCCAGTTCTTCTTTACCATATCTTCATTACCATTATTCCTCTAATACTTATTTAGCATCCTGGCTCTAGTTCCTTCAGTTCTCTCTATTCATACATATCACTCAAGATTTTAATCTCTCCTTTCCTTCTGGGGCTAAAACTGTTGTCTCTGAAGGACTATGCACTACTGTTTACAGAAAGGTAATCTTCAGAGACAGTGATGTACTGACTCAAGTGTAGAGTGAGTTACAGGTGACCAAAGATCACTACTGTACAATATTAACTCTTTGTAGGTGGAGAAAAATCAAGTCCTGGCAGCAAAGTAACAGCTGATTTTGATTTCTCTGCACTTTTCAAAGCATAAGAATTTGTTCCCCATCGATTAACCGATTGACTGACAGTGTTGAAACACCATCTGCATTCAATATCAGGTTGGGGACTTCCCATCGCCACCACTGTCATTTTAACATCACGCTCAAATGCATTTACACATTTGTCAAGGAGACTGACACAGCCATTCTACCATCAGCGTAACTCAACAAGTTTTTGAATTAACACTTGCTTGAACTGATTAAAAATAAAACCTTTACAAGTTTATGTAAACACTATTAAGCCTGTTGTATGTTCACCGTTTGTATTTTCCTTAGCTTGCACTATGACAGTTTCTCATGCACATCACTTTCTGGCCACCACAGCTGCAGAATTGTGGGGAAATCCCCTCCTAAACCAATTCCAAGAGAATCTTAAAGCATGGAAAAGTGTCCTCACAGTCTTGCATTTTGCGAGATCTGCATTTTGTAACTAAAAGGAATGAAGACAGTTTTTTAAGCAGTAATTTCAAATGAAAAGTGACATGATGTAGTAAAATATGAACTATGGTGAGCAATGACTAGAAGTATAAGCGAAATGCCATGCATTCAAAATGCTATCTATTCCTTCTAATGTCTGTGTTATCAAAGAAATACCATTTCAGTGACCCTCTGAGCAGAGGCAGTACCTTTCTATCAAGCTCAAATGAGTAATGCTTCTTACTTGGGAGCGTATGCATCGGCACTCTACAGGCTGGTGGTATTAGCTTTGTTATTTATGACCAACTTTTTGCATGTAGCTAACATTGCTAGGAAACTCCAAGAATTAAAGAGAGTTTCTTTAAAAGACGTTTTCGCAGTGGAACTCAACCTACCTTTCATGAAGTAGAATTCACCCAGAGTTCCTCACTGCCTCAGAAAGTCAGAAGTGAAAACTGAGGTTGGCAGAGTGAAGCATGGCATAGCCCATGGAATGGTAATCACCTTGAACCGCCTGGCTTTTCATGGCTGCATTTACATTTCTGCCCCCTGACCACAACACTAATCCTCAGCACATACCTGCAATGCCTACACCTGATGAAAGTCAACAGAAGGCTACTTCCTATCACAAGTCAATAGACCTGACATGGATTTCCCTCACACTGAAAGACATTTTTATACGTACATGGTAGCTTTAGGTACCTTCATCCACTGACTTGTGAGCTATCTATACATTATTGGATCATTTGTTTACTCATTTCAGAGTTACCTCTGTTACATGAATATGGCTGCGCTACTGCATAAGAATCTCAAACTGCTGCTTACTGGGAAAATACTACACATACTATTGAAGAGCAGGATACTTATGGTCCCAGACCAGTATATGCAACTGCATGCCAACCTCTCCTTGCTTTAATAGAGTCAGAATACTCACCTAGCAGCACTGAGCATCAGGAGGTGCTGGGCCAGGGTTAGCTTACCAAGATAAACAGGCAGATGCAAAAAGTTGAGGTTCAGTTTATGTGAGAGTTGGTTTTCTCTGTGTATGGGAGACTTCTCCAGACTTTTTGGAGCTTTCAGGAGTAGCAGGGGTTCCTGCTGCCAGTTCTTTTCCATCTAATTGATTTGTTGATTTTAATGTTCCCCTTGTAGAACAGCTTTGATGACAACAGCAACAGGGTCAGACACGTGCTCTTCAATTAATGGAACTAAGCTGACTGATACACGTTGAGGATCAAATAATTATTTAATCTGACAGATACTGTCTAATTCTAATAATTCTAATTTTCGTTTGCCCATGAACATGACCAGCTACTAAACATACTCAATTAAAAGTTGCTCAAGTTGCTGTGTTGGATCAACTCTTCCAAATTCTCTGAGTATATTTTTGACTAAAGAAGTCTATTTTATTTTCCTTTCCCATCTCTCTGAGGAGGCAAGTGGGAAAAAGGGTATGTTACAGTTTTACACTCGCTCTCTGTCATGGGAACGAGGGAGGCAGAGTTTGTGTTTTCCCTGCACAAATCAGCTTTTTCTGTACACAAACACCACTAATTACCTTCTCTTCATGTCTGAATATCAGAAAAATTATCTATATTTAGCAGACTCAACATAACATTAGGAGTAGGGTAAGGCTTTGGACCAAGACACAATGAACATCTTGTTTAAGAGAATCTGGCATTTCTCAAAGCTTAATGCTATCAAGCCATTCACTTATAGAGAGAAGAGAATGAATTTGATTAAAATTTCTGCCATCCTTTCAATCTTATGGGTTCTCAGCAGAAATCTTTTAGAGGACAACACGAAAGACTTGTCTTCTGTGCATGTTATTCCTTCTGTGGATACTACTTTTCTACATATACTATACTGAAGCAGATAACAAATGACACAATCTCTTATCTTCATCATGTTGTATCCCTCCTTCCCTCCCCTGTTCTTCTAATGTCACAAAAAATACAGAGGGAAGGGTGCAGTGCAAGACAGACAAGGGAGATTTGTGAAATGAAGAGATACCATGGGCCTGGTGGGAGAGCAAGCCATTGACTAAATATGAGACTCTCAAAGGAAGAAAACCTAAAATTGATAAGTAGGACAGGCCGAGAAAAGATCATGAGAGGAGATACATATAAGCATGAAGAACTGAAGAAAAAAAGAAAGAACTGATTTTATAAGAGGGGAGAAGCTCTGCTGCTGACTATTCCTGCATCCAGTCTAAATACACAGCTATAATGTACCTAAGACACGTGACACACAGAAGACCAACTATCAGTGCAAGTCTCCCCATCCCATTTCTGAGAAGAGCCTTAAGATTCCGCTATGGAATTACTTGGGTTTGATTTATAAAGCCTCTACTTTGGGGAAACAGTTTTAGCGCAGTTTTATTGAACCCCAGAAGAGTGCCAGACAGTGGAGAACATTCCAGCTAAACCTAAAGTGAAAACTGTCAATATGATATAAAACCACTTCCCTGACATTTTTCTGATCATGAAGTTTCCGTTAAAATTGTGCAGTATGCACTGTGGATATGTTACACCAGGCTGTGCTGGGTTATTTTTCCAAGTACATCAGTTACCATGTTGTCAGGAAGAAGACCAAGTACAGCTGAGAGATTAGGGCATCCCATGACAGCACTAGCCTCAAGCCATGACAGGTAAAATGTACATTTCAGGAGTGGGAGAACAGCCCTCATTCACATTCTGAAAGACACCCATGAGTGAGTTTTAGTTAGAAGTACTGTAATTATCCACTTTGCAATAGATAATTATCAGTGTTTTTAATTAAAGATAGGTAACTGTACAGGACTTTGTAATTACACGAGATAACCTCTGCATCAAAATAAGACATGGCCCGCAGTTCCTTGTTTGTATTGCATAGCCACATTGCTTCAGAGCATACCAAAAACATTTCACCTCTAGCCAGCTATACCAAAAGCAGAGGTATGGACCTATATGAAGAGGATCATACACCCCTTGTAAAACTTATTTCACTCAGGGAACTAGCACACATATGTTAATTTGGGTGACATAAGTAGTATCTGCAAGGAGAGTTTGCCAGGCTGGTTGCCATCAAGCATTTTCTAGTAGAAAGACCTACAGACTCTGCAAAGATCACCAGATACATAACTGAAGCTTCACCCACACGTGTCAAGCCTATTTCAACAAATTTATTGAGCATCACTTCAAGGAATAGAGCCCCTGGGAACTGGCAGTCCAGGCATTTCATCTTGACTCCCTTCACAATAAGTTTCTACGGTCTTGAGCCAGCCTGCTCACTGTGACAAACCCTTCACCAGATGCCCTTTAGCTTGGCCAGGTGGCCAACTGTAACCCAGGCAGAGAAATCCCAGGCAATCACTTTCCTAAACAATCCCAAGTTTCAGGGACACGAGTGAAAGCAGCTATGCCAGGGAACGATCTGTGTGAGCGTCAACATAGAAGTTATGCAGTGAATTACTTGATGAGAACCGGAGCTGCACCTTCCAATCAACAGTTTGTTCTTCATTCTCCGACTAGCTTGTCCTCAGTGCTAATCACTTTGGTGGTTTTACACCCAGAACGAACCTGCCCTTGTGTGCTTATGGCTGTTCCTTCAGATTCTACATAATTTCTCTCCTTGCTTCAGCACAGCGATAGGAAAAGACAATGATTGCTTCAAGACAGTGGTAGAGCAAGGTAATAGTGAGCAGTGATGAAGGAATGTGGATGGAGGTGTTACCATGGCAACAGGGGACAGAGAGCTTTCCAGGTTTGGGAAAGCAAGTGAATTTTTCATCCCTCTCAAAACACCCAGCTTTGGTTCTACTCCAAGCTCTGAGCAGCCCTTGTGACTTTGGGGTGGGGAACAAGAGTTAAAACAGCATTTGGCCCCAGGGAGCTGTTACATTATGGCAAAGGGCAAAGCATAAAGAGCAGCTGAGCAAATAACAAAGAAATTCAAACTGGTGTTCAGGTCAATGTCTTCAGCATAAATTCATGCTACTGAATTTTGCAGTGGATCCATAAATCCATTATGTTTCAGAAGAACTTATAAAAATCTCATTCCTGTCCTTTTCTGAAACAAAATGTTTATCACATTCCCAAGCACTGACTACATTTGCCATATATATGTCATGTAGGCACTGTATGGTCAGTATTTCCTTGCCAAAACTGACTCCAAGAAGCAAGAGCAATACATGACAATAGCCATGGAAGAACTGCATTAAAAGCAAGGAATACAATAGGTCTGTGACTAATTAGAGCATCTATTGATGGTCCTTTAACAGTATTAGTTTTGACCCTTTTGGTTGGTATAGGTTTTTCAGATTAACAGTATAGTGTGTCGGATGCACAGGCAAGTTACACGTGATTACGGCACAGCATAGCTTGAATACAACATATTCTCTATCTTTAACAGACGTTAACAGTGGTTGTATATATATTACTCACACCAACTATCGTTATATTAACCGTTGTTCCTAAAGACCCCAGCATAGTCACAGAGAAGGCCAGAACCAGAACCCCTTTTCCCCACTAAAGTTACCAGAAGATCAAACATAGTGGCTGACTAGCTAATGTGGCTGTACTATATAAGTGAGCACCAATTTTCCTTTAAATGTATGATGAAATAGCAGAAAGGCTGCAATGCTCTTCTGAGTTAAGATGAAAAACTCACTACGAGGGTAAGTGTATGTTTGTGCTTAAATATAAAGAAGCTGTTAGCCTAAAGGATGAACCACATGAACTCTGCAAGTTGGCAGAAGATTTACAAAGAGGCAAAGCTGCCAATTTACAGAGATCACCTCCTGGGGCATGCAGTCTACAGCAGTTATGATTTCTGAAAGAGTCTGTGGGAGTGCTATTAGAGGGAAGCATCATTTGGAGTAAAGGAACAAAACACAGGAAATTGTATTTGAATATGTAGGTCTGCTGATGGTAGATGTTTCTGCTGGTCGGTACAAATACATTTTGGAGGAAATAATGGTAGTTCTAATGTCAAAATAAAGGCTGATAATAACAGCAAGAAGATGCAAATCTTTTACCTTATAAGGGGCATGATACAGCTGACAGTGATATATGATATAATCCCTCCCCCTGCTTCTTAGGGAAGCTGAGCATGACAGATAATCTCACACTATTTTTTTGAGGAGTAGAGAAATTCACATGGTGAGCCATGAAGACCCTTGTTGAGGTCACAGCAGTTTTTCCAGAATGTCACATCAGAGCTGCAGTCATTTGCACTTTCCAATTTGTTTCTGACTACCTCTGCAACCAGACCTCAGCAGCACAGAGAACACAGTCCAGATCACTTTGAAAATATAAAACAATGGTGTAGGAGCAGGAGACTCATGGTATCAACCCACCATCAGTAGTGCCCAGCAAGACATGCAGGCTACTAGTCGCATCAAACAGAAGCCTACAGATACAGCTATGCTATTCCAATCCAAACATGGCCTGCCTCTGGCCCACAACTCACCTAGGGCAGGAAAAAACAAATCCCTCCAAACCTGTCGCCATATACGACTTTGCACTTGTGGGATGGCATTAAAGGACTGAATTGATCCCTTCACCACTGACAGTGAACACAGCTGTGATCTCCAGGTTTTCTAGGAGCAAAGGATGCTCCCTCCAAGCCGTCCCTTAGACAAATACAGCAAATGCTCCCCCACACACACCTGTTTTACTTGCCTCCTCAGCTGCTGTGCTGGTTTTGGCTGGGATGGAGTTAATTTTCTTCACAGTAGCTAGTATGGGGCTATGTTTTGGATTTGTGCTGAAAACAGTGTTGGTAACACAGGGATGCTTTAGTTACTGCTGAGCAGTGCTCACAGAGCCAAGGCCTTTTCTGCTCCTCACCCCACCCCACCAGCGAGGAGACTGGGGGGGCACAAGGAGTTGGAGGGGACACAGCTGGGACAGCTGACCCCAACTGATCCAAGGGATATTCCAGACCGTGTGACATCATGCTCGGCATATACAGCTGGGGGAAGAAAAAGGAAGGGGGGGATGTTCAGAGTTACAGCATTTGTCTTCCCAAATAAGCGTTAGGTGTGATGGACCCCTGCTTTCCTGGAGATGGCTGAACACCTGCCTGCTGATGGGAAGTGGTGAATGAATTCCTTGTTTGGCTTTACCTGTTAAGCTGTCTTTATCTCAACCCATGAGTTTTCTCACTTTTACCCTTCCGATTCTCTCCCCCATCCCACCGCAGGGGGGAGTGAGCAGGCAGCTGTGCAAGGCTCAGTGGGCAGCTCGGGTTAAACCACGACAGCTGCTCTCAGCTGTGCAAAGCCTGTGATGGAGTTTCTGCAAACTCTATAGAGCAAACTCTATGGATACAAGTGTCCCATTAACATCACATACTCAGAGAAGCTCTGTTATCAGAGGCATACAGTACACTCCCGGGCACCTTATACATCTCATTTTCCATATCTGGCCTTTGATATATTCCACCTGCTGGTAATGTGTAATACAGCCAGGGGAATGGCCACTGTGAGCTTCAGTTAAATATGCAGAAAAAAAAAAAGTCTGATGTTTCCTGAGAAGATACAACATCATCTACTGATCTAAGGTGGGGTAAAATCTAGAATGACAGATTTGTCTCAGCCAGATGTGCCTCTGGGAAAATGAGAGGGCACAAGTGGAGTAGCCGTAGGCAAACATATATGATCACTAGGTTTGTATCTCCCACTTAAACCCCAGAGAGCTGTTTTCTGGCTGTATATTAACTCCCAGGAAGACTAATATTATGTGGTTTGAACTGTTACAAGCAACCTTATCAGAAATAACTCCCATCATACCTGAAATGATGACTTTCTTAGACAAGCACAGGACTCCTCTCCCCTTCCTGTATCACCTCAAATAGTAATCCTACAATTTAACAGATGATAGCGCTTGCAAAAGCAGCTGTTTTCACTTATAAAATGGTCCCTGACAGTTCCTGCACTCTCATTAAGAGCATGTTTATATTCACATTGGGGTGGGTACCTCCAAAACTGGTAGGTTAATACACTATCAGACTTTTCTAAATAAGATTTCACTTTTCCGTATTGAAATCTCAGTCCCAAAGGGGATTTTCTGTTACCAGCCTGTTGACAGTGGTCTGCTTCAAAATAATGCAGTGACTGCAGCCAGATGGTCTAGCAGAAGATTTCAATCAGCATAGCACAGTTTCTGTGGAGCACAGACTTCACTTACGGATTGCAATGACAGGAGGGAATGTTACTGTGCGTCTAAATGTATGCATTTCAGGTGGGAAACAGGTGAGGTAACATTGGCTGAGATCAAGAACAAAGCAAAACACTATAGATTAGCGTTGGCCAGCAGCAATATTAGCATTGGTTTATCTCCAGCTCTATTGCACTTAGGGCACATCTACACCCCAAACCAAGTATACTGCAGTGATGTCTGAAGAAGTAGCCACCACCCAAGGGCCAAAACCAGAAGCCAAATTAACAGCATAGCATGGTTCTGGGCCTGAAATCATTAGGGCCTTCTGACTGCAGCTGATTTTAACCAGAGCAGTGCAAGGGGACATGGCACCACAATCAACCCCGACTCCCCCACATTTTGAACCACTGTGAGTTAGTGTGGTTTGCATGGTGGGGGGCACTGATGGATCAGTTCCTAACTTCTCTAAGCCAGACTGGTTGGCAGCACTGCAGTGGTCAACAGGCTTCCCAGGATGCAAAAATTATTCCTGCCAAAGGCTTCCCTGCCGCAAGAACATGCTGAGGATTAATGCTTGCTAGACTTTATCCTACAGTTTAGAGTTGATGTCTCCAGGACACAGCACTGGGTATTACTGCTGGTATGGCCTTTCTCCCACTTAGGATGAATGGACCAAAGATGCCCTTGTAATGTCTATGCTACAGAAGAAGCCGTACAACAACTGTCCTCAGCACAGCAAGATGGGGAAGCAGTCCTATTAGAGTTTGGAAAATGTCCAAGAAGCAAACTCCTGGGGAGCCCTTGGGGACTGTGAGGTGTTACAGTGACAAAACACAAGCAGAATGCAGAAGTTCTAGATGAGGGATTCTGGTAAGGGCAGGGGAGCAGCAAAGAGGTCCAGAAAACACTTTCTGGAGACTGGTTTGCAGGACAAAGAGGATGGACAGATGGATGGAAGTGGGGAAAAGTTCATCAGCTCTAGTTTTGAACCTGAACTCCATTCCTAACTTCTATCCATATGGCAATTATGAACACTGGCCACAAGGTACCAGGACACTCCATCCTCCAGGCAGGAACCTGATCGAGCCATTGCCTAAAGTGGGTTGGAGGTGTCAGACCTGAACAAACAGATGGTCCCCAAGTACTTCCATACCTCTTCAGTTGGGATGAAAAAGAAAGGAGAACTGTTTCTTACTTAGCCAGGCTACCACTGAGTCACATTTCCAAGCAAAACTAGTGATGTTGAATACATTTCTTAAATGCCTCATTAGCTGTTCCATATGATACCATGGCAGCAAATCAAAGTAAAATCTAAACCACAGTTGCCTAGCTCTTTCATGCAACTATCACCTTCTGTTTTGCTACAGAAAAAGAAACAAATACTAGCATTTCTGTTTGGGGGGAAAAATACAACAAAGTGAAACAAACCAAACAGAACAGACACAGGCAAACTCTGCCATATACTCTTCCAAGACTTTTGGGGCTTAACGTGAAACAAATACCCTACTGAAAGCAGAACCACAAGTTGTGAATTTCTGCATTTCCTTTCAATTTGTCTTAAAATACTATCAATTACACTTCAGCAGACAAACACACTGCTAGCAGCTTCACCTTACCATAGGGATCATCTCCACCTTGAGCCAGAGGTGAGCAAATGTTTTGCTTTTGCAGTGCTTTGGAAAATCCTGTAGATCTATAAATCTACTGAGAAAGGAAAATTCCCAGCTCAGGGGTCCCTCAAGCCATAAGCAAGCAGAAAAGCCTCAGCAGAAGGGGCTCGCTCTGAGCTGTTCACACCAAGTGCTGCAGCAACAGTTTTAGGGCTGCAGAACAGAAGTTTGGGCTGAGCAATGGAAATGCCCTATGGTCCAGATTCCAGGTTGTTCAGCTAACACAAAGGTCAGGCCAGCAGAGAGATGTGTTTTCTATCTCATGGCCTTCAACCCACTCTAATATTCTGGGAACTCTAGGCCTCAGGAAAAAAGCAGAAATTATTCAATTTAAGAGTGTGATGTCCAATCTTTGCTAGCCCATGGGCAGTACTACTGAGCCAGTAACTGATGAACGTTGCTGCCAATAACAACATGCTTTCCGTTTTAACCTAGGCAGTGGCATGAGCAGCAGCCTCCTACAGCCACAGGCGGTGGCTGACAACGGGAGACTGGGAAAACACTTGGGCGGGAGCTGAAAGGAAGACTGGGGCTACATTTGGTGTAAACCTATTGACATGTCTTCTCCTCCTGGGCTGATGCAATAACAAAAACATACACATAAATAGTTTTGGTTCATATCTGGGAATCCAGAGCAGGAAGGTTAAAGTTAATATTTGCTCTGGACCACAGCTGTACCCTATTACTGATGCAGAATATATTTACAGGGTAATCTTGAGGAGGCTGCAAGTAGTTCTTTTTTACACCACTAAATTAAAAAGGAGGATCATCTGTAAAGGAGTCAGCCAGGGACACAGTATTTTTCATGAAGCAGTTATGAAAAATGCACCACAGCTTGGGAGGAAAAAAACCACTCCAGAAGCATGAAACTACATTGCAGTTCCTACTGCCTTTCCTGCTTCATTCCCAAGGCACACACCAGCCAGGCTGGCAGTCCTTCCCCCTTCCACAATTAAATAAGCCTCCAGGTAAGAAGACACAACAGTGCAACAGAGCAGCACACTGTCAGAATTGATTCCTCCTAGCCTTCAAGCTGACTTTGCTTTATTCAGTTAGTGTCTATGACTATTACAGCACAGTTACTATGTGTATTCACTTTTGAACTTCTCTACATAATGGTGAATTTAGGCTACTCAATGGGGGAAGAAAAAAGAACAACAGCAAATAATTTTATTCTTACAGAAGAATCTATTTGCAGAAGAAAAGAGCTGGTAAATTGCTGCCATTTTACTGTTTTGTTTGAATAATTTTCTGTAGGAGAATTTTAAATGCCTTGTGTATAAGGAAGGGGCAGCTGTTCCTTTTTCCAGATGGGTATTATGGTACGAGGCACTGACACAATTTGGAAGATGGACTATTGACTGTTGTGAAATGATGCTGAAAACGATGCAATCAATTTAATTCTCTAATGGCCTAAGGAAAAGAGGGGAAACTTTCTGGGCATTGTTTGACCTGCCTTATGAGAGGCTGAAAATCCTGTTCTGAGTAATCAGAAGATGGATCTCATTTTATAGAACTTTTTTTGATTCAGTAGCTGAAGAAGGAAGAACTGAATCTCAATTTATAATACTAGTTCCTTCCACTATTACTCAAAATGAACGAAGACGACAGCTTTCGTTCCAAAACCTGAAGTGCTTCAAGCCTTTAGATGACCTTCAAGAGGACTGCAAGATAATTTGACTACAGTCATCAAAACTTTTCTGGTTCAATTGGATCTTGTAGAAGTGTGCTATTTTATCAAACATTTTGTGGCGGTGAATTAGTTTGAACTTTTCTTTTTTAAAAAAATAAATATAGAGATGGCTGTATCATAGGATGAAGGGAGACATCAGTTCAATTCCGTGTTCTGACCAAGTCAGGGATGTCTGGGATGAAAAATGACCTAAGCACATGAACCTCTGTGTGCAAGTTAAAGGGCAAGTGAGACAGCACATGCATCTTGGTGTCCCACACAAAACTGGACTTTCATCCTGAAAATATAAGTTATGGCAATTCCACATTCACATAAAAAAAGGGTTCATATTGCTCCACAGCAGAATTAACGTGCATTTCAAAACCTGAAAAGCTGCTGAAATAGGAATTGCTGCCGTTTCATCAATAAAATACTGGCATCAAAAAAGAGGGAAACTGTCACATCCTCTTGATCAATACAGATTGCTTCAGAGAGTGCGTGTACTACAGAAACAAGCATTTCTGTTGCATCATTCTGTACAGTAGAAGCCAAAGATCATGTTCCTTTTTTTTTTTTTAAAAAAAAAAGAAGAGTTTTTTAAACAAACAGTAAAACTACAAAAGATATTTTTACCTCACACCTGGTGAATTGAGGTTCCATGGACACGTTCAGAATAGGTATCGTTTAAACAAACCAGCCCTAAGTTCAGAGCACTGTCTGATGCTCTACATATGTGCAGCAGCCAGGTCTCTCCTGAACCACACCCTGGGCAATACTACTGGGACAGCCATGGTATTTCAGTCTATTGTATCGTGAGCTATCACTTGTAACAGTCTTCTGACCCTAGACACCTTAACCGGAGCGTCTCTCAATCACAGCAAGGTTCAGGGAGCAATTCTAACCCAAAATTTGTTTGCCTGCATTAGCTTAGTGCTGTCTAAAAAGGATAGCTTGGCTATAAAGGTATGGGACTAGGATTCATAAGATCTGTTTTCAACTCAGTTCCACTACAAGTCTCCCGAGCAGGTCATTTAATTTCATTAGAGCTTTCACCTACTCTAACCATATGCTAACCGCTTAAACTGTAAATTATCCAAAAGCAGGACCACCTAACACCTGTAACAGCTGGCAGAGTGGGGAACAAGTTGCAGCTAGACTCCAGTGCAATATTGCATTACAGGCATTAAGATACAAAGCAAGCTCCTCCCAGCCACTGCACCCTGACTGGCCACTTCTCCCACTGTTTCACTGGCAGTCACAGGGTGAAAATGCAGTGAGATGCTCTGAACAAAAAGTCAGGCTCACAGCTTTAGGAACCTGCTTTTTGCATGAGGATGTGCAAGGAAAGTGGCCAGGACCTGATGCAACCTTGCCGGTTCAGTCTGCCTCCCCTGTATCCACCACATACTCCCTTTATAATGAGCCTTCAGGATAAACAATGCCTCAACATTTTTGATTAAATGCTTTTCAAGCTCTTAAAGTCCCTAGCAAGCAGGTTAGTTTGGTCTGTGATACTGCATTATACAACAAGAATGATTGATTGAAACAAACCTTTCCCCCTTTTACTCCACAGCTACTTCCACAAGTATTTTGATTCTGGCAAGAAGTATGACATTATTGATTTGCTCTGCACTGCTTGGTCTGGAGCCTCATCTGCAAAAGCATTATTCTTTATTGCTTCAATAATTTCACTGAGTGCAGAGAACTCCATTGTATTTTTTTTACTTAGCGTTTAGTGATTCTTTAAATTTTTTATGTGCTCTGAAGCCGAGTATCAGCCATTTGCAGAAATGCACTGGAAGGTAACCAGAAATTCAAGATGTCTCCATAGACATGGGACTACTACACTTGCTGATCCAAAGTTCCCCACAGACATTTCACTTGGTCTGGGACACTGATAGCACACTGCATTTATGCAAGATTTAAAGTGATGAGGAGAACTGGGCAGGGAAGGGAAACTGATTCTGAACTCAGGACAGCACTGATTTCTGTGCTCAAATGGCTCCTGGTCAGTAGAAGTAAAAGTAGTATTTAATGCCTGAGCCAGGCCCACAGCAGGTCCCAGCAATGAGTGTCAAAGCACCTTCATTTTAATCCCTTTCCTTCCAAAGCCCTCTGTTTATGGTGCTGGATGCACAGCAAATTCCAGACCACTGAAGGAGCCAAGGGCACCTTGAGTGTACATTTTTGGCAGATTTCCAACTGTGGATCTGCCCACACAGCCTGTGAACATGTGGGGGGGACACTGCATACAGAATTTGCACTTTGACACAATATGGAGTTTGGTTGTCTGCTGTCCCCTTTGGTCTCCACATCGAGATAAAAGTCTCATGAGAAGACAAGACTGCAGCTGATGCACTGATAGCAAAGGGTGCCAAAAGGGTGCCCCTTGTTTGCTCAGATAGGGTAGTTAAGGATAACGCCTTAAAAACCCTGCACGATTCGAGCATCTTCTGCTCTTTGAGAGGTGAACTGTAAAGCCAATGGGATTGGAAAATGGGTGGTAGTCGAAGGAGCACCTACAAAGTCAGGCTAAGAGGCATTCATCCTAGGAGCCACTTCCACACGGAGGAGATAACAGACTGACATTGGGCTGAGAAACATACTGAAGGCTCCAAGGAAAGGCAGTGCTGTAGCCCACTCAGCCTAAGGGAAGCCAAAGAACACAAAAATACAGTGTGGCATGACTTGAAGGAGCTTTGGTCCAGTGGTTTCCTAACAGGCCAAGATCTATCACAAGAACCAGTGATCACTACTTATTTTCACAGGCTGTTTCCTTGTGTTTCAGCTACATGCTGTAACCCAGCTTGCAGGCTGAGGACCAAAACCTCCCACTCTCATTAGAGAAGTGAATGAGTTGTGATCTTCACATCAAGTAGCATTTTAAAGTTTCCAGGACACTGCAACATACAGAGTTATTTAGCAGCCTGAAAAGGTCACATCTACTCTGCCTCCCATCACTGTTTACAGAGCACAGTAGGCATCAAAAACAATAGGTCATGTATTTTCATACTATAGATTTCAGGGTAACAGGAATTAGAAAAAAAGAATGTGTTTGCAAAATAACAAAATTGTGAATCGGGCAAGTGGACAGCAAATGCATCCTGTCACGTAAAAGTTTCCTTTCACTGGTCTTAAGAGGAACACCGAACACTTTCCACATCTGAGGAATCAGACTCAAGCCCTGAATATTGAGCCCAGAATGAATCCCTAAACTAAGATTTCATTATACATAACATCTGCCCAGAAGCCAATTTGCACCTCAGTCTTTGCTTTACGACCAAAGAAATTAACAGCTTCATGTGAGGTGTCAGGCAGCGAGTTCATAAAACCAAAACCCCAAAGCTTCTCTTTGTCAAGCTGCTAACTTGTCTATTTTGGATAGCAAAGGGTGTTCCAAAGAAAAAGACAGTATTATACCCCAAAATATTGCACTACGACACTTTAAAGATGTATAGTCTTATAATAGATTGTGTGGTAGTTTTCCCATGTAGAAGATAAATATCTTTAACAGATATGTTTAGAGGAAGGAGAACACTATAAAATGTGCAATGCTGCAAGCATATACTGAAACTCAATATTTAAAACCTTTTCACATGTTTTCTCTCTCTCCAAGCAGCTGGATGATCTGATGCAACACAGTTGACCACTACCCTGGACTGTATTTCCATGCAGGCTGGAGGCAGAACATTGTCCTAATAACCAACCTTACTCAATTCTAGAAAAGTGCTTCACTAACCATCTCCTTGCTTACTTCAAAAACAAGAGATCACTTTTCAGAGCAATGGAAATTCCACCCCAAATCTTCAAATAAGCAACTCTCCCATGAAGGCACACAGACCTGATCCTGCTTGAACGCGCAGAGCCTGGACTGCCAGTGTAACTACAGTCCCCCAGCACAGCTCCATTACATCACTCACTGCAAACACACACACAGACGTGCTACTGAAAGGTTTAGAGCAAAGCTACATTAAACCCGTAAGTTCTGGTTTTGTATGAGTGAAAACTGGGTCAGCTCCACTGAAATCAGTAGAATGCTGCCTCTCTACACCAGTGAAGAATTAGGCTCAAAACTAATTTTGTCATGTTTTTAAAGATTGTCCCAGTGGTTTTAAACCTATTTCTTTGGTTGTGCATTTATTGACCTTATTTAAGAGACTTTTCAGTAGTTCTCATCTCCACATCTGTTCAATGAAGCAACAGGGCAATTACAAAAGCAATTTCAAAAGAAAACTTCTGGTATTTAGGACTGACAGATTCTTGCAGGTGACAGCTGTTTTGCCACACTGCCAAGTCCACAGCAAGCTTTGTATCACACCCAGAAGTACTCCAGGAAAACAATACACAAGTCACAAGTCACTGTAGTGAACTGGAGACTTTGTCAATGGATAAACCATCACACAGTCCCGCCAGGGCACAGGGGAGGCTCACCTCACCTCCAGCACTGCAAGCTCCATGGCACCATCTTCCACATGTCAGCACCTCCGTGCTTTCTGGATGCAGAGAGCATGCCCTTTCTTCCAGACATGTTTGCCACATACAGCATTCTTCCAAACACCACTGGGAGAAATTCAAAGGAGGGGGTAGGGGGAGAGGGCATTATTTTTGTCTTGTTTGTACCCTTATGGATTTAGCCTAAGCCTTTAGTTTAAGGGGTACGCTTCTGCTGATTTCAGGGAAATTGGGGCCAGTTTAAATGCTGGGGTTTTTTTCTTTAAATTAGCACCTAAATTTATTTCTCAGCATTTAATGCAAAGCTTGATGATAACAGCTGGATACTAATTGTCATCCTGCAGGTCATCAGCCAACATCAAACTAAGTGGAAGACATTGCCTGCACTACTGCAGTATCTGGTACTGATCAGACCACACCAACAAATTGGGGTGTACTCTGGATCACAGCTGCTCTTCAATGGTCCATTAATGACTGCACTGCTTTAAACCGTCTCTTCTGATTTTAATACTTAGGGCAGTTGATGTCATTATGGTAAGTGGCTTCCCTGTCCCCAACCCTGCTTATACTGTATTGAATATGAACTTTTAAGAACATCTTTCCAACTGACTGATCAAACCTTTCTTTGCTGGGTGAGCTCAGGCTTTTAATTTTTTATCAGAAACAGGTTAGGTCCTTAGCCTGTTTTGAATAAACTAAGTTTACTGAAATATTGTAAGAGGCTCTTCTCTAAGAAGTCAGAGTGAATCACTTTCTCTGTAAGTAAACAGGTATACTTCCTATGAAATACTGAACATTTCTTGCTTCCATTATTTCAGTACAAAAAGTGTGCTGTAAGTAAGCTTTCTAAGCTAACAGGTCAGTTTGAAGGTCTACATGAAGCTCAGATTTTGTAACGCTCCCATATGCAATTTAATATTTAGCACTATTGCAAATGTCGTTCACAGGTTATTTTGACTTTGTTTTTTTGAGTCAAAGGAACTTATCTCTTGTTGTTTGCAAAGTCTAACCCCTCCACAAGTGCAGGACTGGTACCTAATATACTTAGCAAAGACTGGAATACACAGAGTGAAGTTAAATGCAAATTTTGTTCCCTCTTTGTTGTCATTTTCCTAATGGCATTCCCCCTCATCCTAAACAGTACCAGCTGTAGGTAGCTACCTGTCAGACTCATTTCTAGAGGCCCCACTACTGCCAGTCACTGAAAGCTGACTTCATTTGTGGACTGCTAAGTCATGTAAAAAACAAACAGCTCCACAGCTAACAGCAGCATCTCTTCAAAATAAGACTGTCAATACAGTGGCTTTAAAAGCTCTTGCCTGACTTATTTTAAAATCACATATGGTCCAGAATATATGCTTTTCTTGCTATTTCAAACTGCTTTTAAAATTAATAAAGATGATAAATTAATTCTTAGTGGAGGATTATATAGGGGACCTGTTTTACAGGGATACAGAAAGATCACTGCACAGCACTGGAGAATAACACAGCCACTCTCCTCTCTCACACTAGCAAGTCAGTTGACTGAAACCACCATTTATTATTCCATTTGCATCACCTGAAATGAAGCAGTGTATTAATGTGCTTTGTCAAATAAGAAATGGAGGAGATGTTTAGCACTTCAATAAAAAGATGAGGCATGTGTTGACTTCTGAATTCAGTATGTAAGTAGCATTCAGTACTTTCCCCTGCTCTGCAGCAGGAGGGCAGGCTGGGGACTCTCCTCTCTATCCCCTGACAAAAGTCTTCTCTGGCAGTTGCTCATTTCTCATAGAAGCTCATTACCTTTAATAAGACAGGAACAATGTTATTAGACCACAGTGAGCAGATTCATCACCTTCTTTGCCAGCCTGTTTTCCCCACAGCCTGTCCTCATTTGATTGTTTTTCCCCCAGTACAGGATAGCAAATCAAATCCATCAGAAAAACAGCAGCCCTTGGTTTTGGGGGTTTTTGGGGGTGTTGGTTTTTGTTTTGGTTTGGTTTTTTTAGACACTTAGGTCACTATTTTTAAGAGAGTTTACTTTCACAAGTTCAGTTCATTCCCACTACACTTATACTTTTATTCACTAGTATAAGCTCCTTCCGACTCGGCATTTTATCTGACTTCATGTGTCATTTAGTTAGGAAGAGGTGCCAAGTGTTACATTTTCCATGGCTAAATATTTTATAAAGTCTGTATTTCACCTAGCCAGGACACACTGATCAATCCAGGCAGATCTCACTCTTTTGAATGGTCTCTATTAAGAAAACAGGAACAGGAGACCTCAAAACTACACTAACATAGCACTGAGCACTTTGACTGCACAGTTTGGGGGCTCAGATAGTCTTTTTGTTCTGTTCGGACTTCAGATTAAGTTAGAGCATCTGAGCCCTCGATTAAAACTCTTTACAGTAATTTATACTAAGCTGATCTCACAGGAGTAACAGCTAGGACACAGCTACACTGGGTGACAGAATTTGGACCCAAGAATACAGTGAGATATTCCAGGATGCTTCCTGTATTAATTTTCTCCAATATGTTTGCCTGATGGTTTGAAGCAATTGAGCCTTTCTAATCTGAGGACAAACCAGAAGATTAACATGTTTTCCATCAACAATTTATGTGTGTTTGCTGCATATCTAACTCCTTACTAGATTTGGTAGTGTTATACCCAATCTACCAATGTCTGACTTTGTCTGGATTTGTGAAAGAATATAAATCTGGTGAATGATCACAGACCCCTTTTTCTTGAAAAATCTAATTTTATTTTCAGAGATTAGTGCTGATTCACATAGTAACTGAATTTTAAAAAGCACATTTTCAGATGTTTCATCCACACTGGAAAAACATTCAAAGAATACAGACAAAAAAGGGAATATGAATTAATTAGGGTTCAGTTCCTGACATAAGCTGAGCATCTGCTGAGTACACAGATCCAGTTTCCACTGGGAAATAAATAAATAAAAATCAAACCCTAAATTAAATCAATTTGTATTACAGGGACTCAGAACCATTCAGGACTGGGCATTTGTGATCTAACTTTGTATTAAAGATAATACTAAAGATGTTCAGAGTAACTGCTGTAAGCAGCTTTTTCACGAGTCTTAACACCAGTATAGCAGTAGCACTAAGCAGCTTGGGACTACTTCAGAGAAAGCAGAAGCTGCCTGTTAGCAGTAACCTGTCTCATGCCCAGTTTTGATGAAGGACTCAGGATAGTTTACAGTATCCCATACCACAAATAGATCCAAGAATGACAATTACTATTAAATGCAGCTGTTTTCTTAACCAAATTTACTTCCTTGTCAAGACACAAATTAAGTTCTTGGGATAAGCTTTAAGTACAATCCTCGGTGATTTAGCTCTATGATTCATTAGAAGTCACTTTCCTTAAAGCTTTCTATGCTGACTGTGAAATTTTCACTCTTGCTTGAGACTTCCCTGTCATCTCTCCTCTCCACAGTTTGTATCAACAAATCCCTCGCAAAATCATCTTTGTGCTTTATGCTGTGTATTAAGGACACCCTCCCATCTGGGCCACTCAAGTCATTAAGGGGACTTCGACACTCCACATATTATTCTCTTCCCCTCTCACCTCCACAGAAGTAACCTGACATGCCTTATAAAAGATGGTAGCACAAATTTATGTATGAATGGGGCTTAGAAGATCATTTAAGGAAACAGTTTTTTAGTACAGATGATTCATTGCTAAATAGACCTTTATGGCAATATATATTTTATACATATGGGACCTACAATAGTCCATGCAAGAACCATTCTTTGTAAAGACCAGACTCCCAAAGACAACACAGTTATCCAAAAGGTGTAAACATGAAAGCTTTAATTTCAGAGGGTCATTAGTTCTTAAGAGCAGAAAGGAATAGATATAATCTTTAAGGGTGATCAACTTTGCAATGCATAGGTGAGCCTGCAGACAGGCTGGTGCTCCAGATCAAAGCACCACGCTAACTGTGCTGTTAGCATGGTGCCAATACCAAAGTTATTCATTTAAAGTGTCATTATTGCTAACTAGGTTCTTCTTGACCTAAAAATGCCAGCAACTATTTAAGACATCTTCAATATCAAAATTGAATCTTGTGATATACTGGTAGGGCAGATCTTGGTTTGTGTGCAGAGCTTGAAAAAGAATTATTTCTCCAAAGCCCTGGTCTTCAAAGTTCTGTGCTGGATGGACAGCCTTTGCCTGTAACATGGAACCCATGTCTCAGGAGAGAGAAACATGAATAAATTACACAGCTCTTACTGCTTTAGCATGCTACTGTTGCCTATTCATCCTTTCACTTTCTCTGTTTTTTTTTAAAAGACAAAATCTCTCACTAAGCAGCCTGTTGATAACCTTTTGGCATATTCCAATACGGGATCAGAAAACAGAACCAATAGGGAAATACACGGCATTACTAATTGATAATTAAAAAGAATGACCAGTTAAAAGTCTAAAACTAAATCTATCACATGACTGAAACAGTACAGGAGGGTAATTAATCACAAACTGCAACATTATTACAGCACTAATGCAGTGCAATCATATGGGAATACTGAAATCCCCACAATGTGAGAAGAATTTAAAAGCCAGCTGATACGACTGTAAATCATCACTCAGTGAGTGGGGCTGCAGGTATGAATTGTGCTGAAAAAATGGAGAGTGACAAAACTCCATCATTCATTTCATTATCTTCTTTCCCCTTCCATGTCTCCCTCTTCCCAATATGATTTTCCACCAAATTTCTGGCAAAATCCATGTCCTTTTTCATCTAAATGTACTATTCTCTTCTACCTAGCACTAATTCTTTGATATGAGAATTGCTTCTTGCTTTTTTACTGCCTTTAATAATATACAAAACTAATTAATTATTTTGCAACAGATTAGTTTGCAACTAGAATACAACAAAGATACAGTGCATACCATCTTGTCAAAAAGAGAAGTTAACAGTAAAGATGATGATCAGTTGACATGGGCAGGGACAGGCCCACAATTTAGAGTGATTTTTATTACCCTTCCTTTCTTAATCAACCATGACTACCGATTAATATGTAAAATGGATCCAAGAACTCTACAAAGGTACATTATTTTAATCTGGATTTGGTCAGAAGTAAAAAGTTGAATCAAGTCACTGTTTTGTGAAGGTTAGAAAAATCTCACCTGAGCCACTAAACGAAGATAAAGTATCGAAATGTTGGCTGGACTGGGAGATTCTGTTCTTTGCAAAATTAAATAACTGTAGGCTTCAATGAATTTTTAAGTGACTACGCTGGACCCACTTCAATACAGTTCTGCCATTCTAGTCTGCACTCCTGTACTTAGCTGTTCCTCCTCCTAATCTGGAGGTGTTTTATGGCATTCTGGAAATAGCTATCTGGGAAGCTAGTGCTGGCAAAATGTCCCTAGAATTCTGGAATGTCGTCTCTGAAAAAGTGATTAAGTTAAAAAAAAAACAAAGTCCTATGCAATGAATCTACTCCTACTGTACACCAAATTATTCCCACACTTTCTTCTACCCTGCCTAAATGAAAGCTTTCATTTCAGAGGGTCGTTAGCTCTCAAGAGCAGGAAGGATGCTCTTGAACTTACACGGGAGTTGCAGACTAACAAGCTGGTAATGGTATGTTATACCTGGTGTCCATGAACATCTGTCTACAAGGAATCTGTAGCTGGCAGCCAATAGCATGGTAATGACCAGAGGCACTGTAGTCAGGTTTTGGTTTCCCTTGCTACCTGACATCTCCCCACTTGTCAAGACCAGCTTCTTATAGGTAAAAATTCTTCATTCCACTAACTGACAAGCTCTGTGCCACCTTTTGCTCTCTGTACAGGCTATTCCTTACCCACCACAGCTAAAAGTGTTTTCTCCTTCATCTGTTTCAGGAGCATAATTAACATAGGGCAAGGATCAAATCATCAACACAATAAAAATGAGAGGAAGCATTTTCTCAACATGAGGCCATAGCTGTATTATTTACCAAGACATAACCAACACTCAGAGGTTACTAACTTTAAGCCAAAGAAAAACATCACTTTTCAGAAGCTAGGTTTTGCCAGGAGAAGTGCCATCTATAGCAAGGTTTTGCACAGGTACTTGCAATCAGTGAGTAATGTTCTGCAGACATACAAGCTTTTGTGAAATCAGGACCTAAATAACTTCAGAAATACAGATTGAAACATCCACTGGACTATTGACGTATCACACAATGCTGAGTTCATTTTAAGATGCTCTTATTTTCTGCCAGCATTGTATGAAAATACACGCACTATTCATAAAATGAGAGGACAGCAGAATCATGTGTTTATTCAGAAGTTTAGTGGCATTGCAGTATATTACCAAATCTATGTTCCCACCGGATCAAACATACCACACTTTAGATTGGCATTTAATAGAGATATTTGTAGCCTGCAGGAATAATAAATGAAACTAATTAAGTTTAATAATTCAAGAGAACCTGGCATGCCTGATTGCTACATAAAGGCTAATTATCTTTCTCTTCCAAATCTCACCCTTCTCCCCCCCCCCCACCCCCCCCATTATTCTGGAAACTTCATAAAATGTAAATACATTAAGGGAAAAAAAAATCACAATGGAGACCCCCTTTCAACACACAGACAACACCCTGGGACAGATTTACAGCTGATGCAAACTTCACTAAAATTCTACAGACTTTAAAAGAGTAATGCCTGTTTTCACAAGGAGTAAGCTTAGTCATAAAGGAGATTTATTTTCTTGTATGTCCTCTCATCACAGAAACAGGACCCAAAAAGCTACCTTTGACAGATCTTACTAAATTCAAGTCATCAGCTACACCACAGCAGAGACTTCAAATATTGCAATATCTGTACCATTTGGTTCACATGTGTTGGCACACAGTAACTTTTAATTAAGATCTGCTTCATTCAGCAGTGGAATGTTTTAAAGCATGAATATTTCTAGAAAATTACTGCTCTCTCCCTTCCCCACATTTCCCAGTCAGGGCTATTATCAAAACACAAGTATAAATTAACTATTTAAAACCTATAATAGTATCTTAGACTGACAGAAAAATAATTCATCAGTTAAGAGAAGCTAAAATTGAGAGAAGGTTTTATCAGAAGCACTGGGCTCAAGAGGGGAAGTATACATGTGAAGACTTTGCTCTGGATGCAAGACTAGCAGGTACCCATACAGGAAGCAATATGCAGGGTGCGTGTTTCTAACAAAGAATGTACCACCAAATTAAAAAAAAAAAGAAAAAAAAAGAAAAGAAAAGAAACAATCCCAGCTGCACCTATTCATTTTCTTCCAAAATCCAATTCGAGCCAATATTCTTTTGCCAAGGTGAAGAGTTAAAGAAAATACTCTTTAACAGATGATTAATTTCCTTTGCGGTACAGTGAAAATCTTTAGAGCCAGAGGTTGACTTAGATTACCTTGCTAACTAATAAAGAGAGGAGGTTTTTAATTAGGTTGCCTAAAGCTCATTCTTCCTTCATTATTTATGATTCTTCTTTTGCACGGTGTAATTACTACCACTAATATATATATATAAAATAAAAAAAACCTACACATACATATATATAGGTACACAGAGAGAATATCATGTCAGTGAGAAGCAGAGACACTTCCTCCTCTCACACAGGCATTTCTATCTAACAGTAACTGTGCAAAAAGAGACTTGGCATGTGCAAACATCAGCTTTGCTCTTCTTCAGATCCCTCTTTTGCTGGGACATCTACAAGATACATTTAATAGGCAGGTTGCTGGGGCACCCAGTGTAACTATTACCATAGCATTTCTTCTCATTGTCTACATCCACTCGGCATCCATGCTTTGACTGGAAGCTCTTCCAGGCAAGGCTGTTTTCTCTTGTACAGTGCCAAGCACACTGGGCACCTGACCAGCAGTGATGGATTCTCAGTAGCATCATTAAAACCACCATGTTTTGTTTGTGAAATATGTACAACATTTCTCTGATAGAATAACACCGAACAAGGCTGGCTCCCATACTGATGTTTGAAATCACTGGAGATGGTAGGTTTCACATGTATATAGTGTGGTATATGCAGAGAGCTGCATAAAGGCTGTGAATTATTTATACTTTTACCATTATTCATTTCAGATTAATTGCCTTTGCTCACCAAGTCCCATGTCTGCTCATTTACTATGAGCATCAGGGAGACTGTGTTAAGCCAGCAAACATCAACCCAAAGCATGCGACAGACTTGCATCTCACAGAGGACTGGATGTACAGTGGCAGAGGAGCAGGCTGAGGGAAACAGTGCTGTGACATGCAGGAGAGGTACCAAAGCCAAGCAGCTCATCTTGAATTTCAAGCTGTCGCTACTTCCAGACAAAGATGGCTACTGAACAGAGGCAAGTAGAATCTAAGCCCACATGCCACCAAAACAAATGTAATTCCCAGACTAAAAAGCTTGGTTACCAAGCCTCCAATTGTTGCAACGCTGATTACGCCAAAACCTGTAAAGGCTCCACACTTTCCACAATATTCGGTTTTGTGAGAGTCTTTGGGACAGCCTTTGTTGTTTTATGTATTTCACTGTAGTTCTGTTGTGCAGGTTTCTTCCTTTTCCTCAGCTGTGCCCAGAGAGAGCATTTAAGGCCAATAATTACATATGCACAACACATCCTCCTTCTATTGTATACTCTGCTTGTTCAAAGTTTAATAAGCCTCTGAAAAAAAATGAGCATTCCAGTTCAGTTGCATCTGGGTGTAAAGAAGATGGGGGTTTTTGGTTTGTTTTTGTTGGATTTTTTTTTTCCAAGGGTTGAATTAATTCACTCTAGCACTCTGCCTATGCAGATATACTGCTACCTCTATTCGGCCACAGGGAAAAAAGTTTGTGGCATCATGCATTTGCATTGTAGCAGTCCTAAAAGCCCTGTCATTGACCAAGCAATGCCTTTGTATGCAAACAGATCAAGAGCAGCATCTCCACCCAGTGAGCTCATAATCTAATCTCACAGGAAAGTTTTTATTGGGTTTTTTTATCTTTGGTTTGGGAAAAAAAGCTTATTAGGTTCAGGAATGACTTTCCTTCATGTACTTTGCACACACAATTCAAAAACCTGATGCCAGTCCCTAGAAAAAGAAAGCCCGGGGGGGGGGGGGGACGGACGACACCAAAAAAACAACAACAAAACACCCCCCCCCCCCCCCAAAAAACCACATTTGCCTTTTGCTTTAAAGCACATAAAAGGCAGGGAGTAGAAGGCAGGCGGGCAGGCTGTTTGAGTAGCTTTTAAACATATGGTACAACAGCTTCCCAGTAGGAACGCATAGGTTCAGTTTTCTGCTCAGATACACTGGCATGTAAGGTCCCTGCTGAAGGAGGAAGGACACTGCTAAGGGCCATTTCTTTGCAGCATGGATGCAGATAAGCAACTTAGGATAATCAACCCCACAAAACAGGCAGCTTCATAGCTATAGTGAAAAATATACTTAGTGGCTTTCCTGGCAGATACCCACCAAAAATCCATGCTCAGAGACCCACACAACATTCTCCTGGCTCTGGCTATCTGCAACTGAAGTAAAGACCTCCGAGACCACAGGTACAGGAATAAATTAGTATAGATCCGTGCCTACTTTGATGCAGGGCCCTCTCTTGTTCAGATCAGCATATTTAGGTTAATTGTGGGTAAAACTGGACAATGGAGAGGTCAGACTGTGAGATGGCCAGTAACAGGACAGACATACTGTTTTCAGGAAATGCAGGGAATTGCTAGAGATCCTCCTGGCTCACTCAAGAGAGCTTTCTCCCCATTGGGTTTATAAGATTTAAATTACCTAATTCCCAAATGATTCCTGTTAACAGTCTGGTTACTTGCCTTTTGTGAAACTCTGATATCAGGTTTCACTGCTTGAAGTGGGTCAGATCTTCACAGAGAAGATTTAACATTTCTAGAGGGAATTAGCCAGCAGAAGTTTGGATTCTTAACAGAATTACAGTACACTCAGATTTTTCCTTGCTGATTCTATAACAACAGGAGCCCTTGCCCTTCTTTTGGCAGCTTGCCTCATCTGGCTAGTGGGTCCTCAAACATTTGAATTTTGTATTCCTAGAAATCTGGTATTCAAGTCTTCAAGATATGCCATCTCCCTAGAACATGGAATGGATTTGTGAGACAGCAACAAGAACATTCTCTACTTAAGCCTGATACGCTAAAGCATAAATTCTTGTTACAGATACTTACAACCATCTGTTGCAGGCACACTCAAAAGAACAGACATGAAACTAGTTAATACAATTATATGACCCACTGAGATACTTCCTATTTTATTTTGCTCATGAGGGGCCCTGGTACAGAGCTCATGAGGACCAGCAAGTCTTTCCTTCCTCACTGAGCAGAGGTAACTAATACAGAAATTTCTGATACAGGAATTTGTACATGTGTACACACAACTTTAAAGCGGGAGAGACGTACTGGCACTATTGAACTCCATGGACATTCAATGCACAGTATGTTCTTGCCTACAAGCATTCAGTCATATGCTTGTAGCGCTCCTGGCAATGCTTATAATTGCCCTTAGTTGATTTACACGTCACATTTTAAGCACTAGAGATGAGCACAGAAGCTGCCTGCAGGTTTGAATCCTTTTGAAAACATTGTATATCATGGCAGGGGAGGTAGATGAAACAGTTCTCTGACAATATAACAGCAGGAAGAAAGTTCCCTCCAGTAGTTCCACAGCTTCTATTTCCATACATCAATGACTAATTTGGACTACTATAACTTCACTTAGGCCAACACAGTTGCATTGGGAGGAAGAATTATGCCATTGTGTCTATACAAATGCCTATTCCCTGCTTGTTGCAAAAACAAGTGCCTTTTAAATATATAGATAGATAGATATGAATTCAGATTAGGCATGAAGAATATTGATGTTCTCAGCCAGCCAACAATAATGGGACAAGTTTCAACAGCGTTACTGATATGTTTTGATAGTCTATTACTTCAGTAGGGCATGTACTACTCGGTACAAGTAAGGCTACCCAGAACCTAACCCTATATTAGTTATTCACCCACTAAATTTTGTGAAGGGCCATCCTTTAAACTGCCAAAGGTATATTCAAAAGTAAATACATATGCATATGGGTATGATCCTGCCAAATATTGGCATACAGGTTTCACTCCCTATTCAGGATATATCATTTGTAATTTCTGCTTAACTCTCAAATAAATTAGTGAGAACTAAATGCCACCCTTTGAATAGATGCTTCTGTCCAGCAAGTCCATTGGATCAAAGTTCTAATATTTACCAAAAATGTGTTATTACTTATCAACTCACCAGAAAAAATTTAATTCCTTCAATACCTTTTTATGCAAATTTTAATCACTTTTTCAATGTCAAACCTTTAATTAGGCTGTTCCTAGGAAGCAGGGTGAACAGGCCATTAGCAATGCAGTCATAGAACAAAACTCTATTAGGAAAATGACACTTTCACTTCAGTAGAATCAGATATATAACAATGTAGTTAATCTGACCCTTATAGTCTAAGTAAAAACAAGAAGATACTGCAACAGCACTGAGTTCTGAATGCCCTCAACGATAGTTCATCAGAGCTGTAATTTGTACAGGTATGCTACAGCAAAATTGTACAGAAATGCCAAGGAGAAAGTCTAAGTTTACTGTAAAGAAGATGTGACACTATTTCATTTTTGCTACTGTTATGAAATTTCTGTCAGAAGCAGCACTTTCTTCATTTGCATCCACTGCAGGGCAACAGACATTTCTTCATTTTATTTAGGAGAGCACTGGGGCAACTTGTGGAACAACAAACTTGCAGTACCAAAACACTGAACAAGCAAATGAACCATGATAACAATTGCTTACATTAATTACAAAGTTGACAGGCAAGGAACTGAACTCATTCAATGCATACACTAGTATGTAGTACCTAGCAATAAATCTAACCAGTATTATAAATAATGTTGTCCTCTTGGGTATTGGGAACTGCTGTCCTCTTACATCCTTCTTCAAACACACTTGTGCAGTCTCCAGGGTTCAAGTTGGACTGCAGAGAACTTAAGCAATATACACCATCATAAGGGTATGGCAAAGCAAGAAAGATGGCACGCAAGGAGAACAATGATGAAAAGAGGAAAAATACCATTACATTCAAGTTATAAAAGGGTGAACAGAAAACGGATTTTAAACAGTAAGTGGAAAAAGCAAGAAAGTTATAGCTAGAGATTAAAAGAGTACAGCGGCTAGACCTTGATGACTTGAAGAGAGTTTACTTGAAGAGCTTGAACTGAAACAAAAGCTCCTCCATTTGTATTAGTAATGGAACAATAATCAAGCCTCTGGGCAAAATATAAGAGCAAGGCACATCAGAGCTGAAGTGCAAGACGTGAAAGTTTTATGCTCAATCTTAGATGTGAAATGTTTTTATCTGAGGAGGTTATTGTAAACAGTTTTATTTTAGGAGTTGTCCTTTGAGAAGCTACTACACAAAAATGCACACAGAAGAAAGCAAGATGCTTTTCTCTATTTGAACTTTGGCTTAACAGAAAAAATGTTGTGTGCTATTTCTAAAAAGAAGTCAGACAGCCAACAGCTCTTAAAGCATGCCCACACATTTCAATGCTTTTATACTTTTAAAAATCCAAATAATCAACCAATGCACCTACGAAACTTATGAAGAGCTGCTGAGTCTCTTACTGTAAAGCTCTAAGTACAACCCATGAGAGCTCATCTTTGCTTTACACATTCAGAGATATGGATGAGTTGAATTCCAATTTTAATACCCACAGTCAAAGAAGTCTGTGAATTTCTCATGCACAAGAAGAAATAGTCTCCATGAATCTCCCATCTCTTCAATAAGCAATAAAATGTACCTTAATTGTTTTCAAGATTGGTAACACTTACTATTTAAAATGGCAATGTGGAAATTGCCAAGTGGCAGAAGTGCAGACACTAGACAACAGGGTGCAGTGAACTTTATGGGCGATGGCGATGGTCATTTTTAGGAATATTAAGTTTCACAAGCATCAGCGCTCTGCTGTGACTTTGAGGTTAACTGGAACAATGAACTAGCTCTTGCTAAAGATGACAATACAGAAGGTTAACCCAAGTTCATCTTAGCTGTGTATGTGACTCCAGTACAGAAGTTGCTTATACTTGGCTCCGATATTCTGGAATCATCCTGAACCTAAAGCACTAGTAGAAGATGATAAACTCTCGTTATTTAATGACCATTTCAAATTCACAAAACAGACTTCTGGAGTCCCACTCCCTCCCCTCTGCTTCCCATCTCTGATAGCAACTCACCTAATGCGCAACTGGGATCTGCAACATGAGCTAAGGAACAGGCCCAGGGACAGAGTTTCTCTGAAGCATCACCTGGCATGTTACTCCTCTTCAGCAGGTTGTTTGACCAAGCTGAATTGCATCACAGCAGAAATATTATTCATGGATTTCCACACCCTCCCACTATTTAATTCCTTTTTTCTGCCATACAGACCTACAAAAGTGTTCCACCAGCAACTTCACCCCTTCCCCACAAGCTGCTTTAACTCTAGCTTCTTGGTTTAGTCCAGCTAAGTCCAGAAAATAAAACAGGAACAAAACAACATTACCCTCAAACATTAAGATACTGAAAACGCACATCAGAACAAGGAGAAGTTTCAGATGCCTGCCTTCCGCCTGGGCAATGGAAGCGGACACACACCACCAGACACAGCCAAGCTCTATGCAACAGCTGTGTGCTGCTCACCCCACCGGCACCCCAGCTGCCAGCACAGCCGCCGTGAGGGGCTGTGCAGTGGGGGAGAGCTGCGACGAGGGGGCTGTCTCCAGCAAGCATCCCACAGACATCACGATAAGGACCTCACCACTGACAGAAAACCTCCGGGGAGCACGTGCCAGCGGAAGCTTGTTAATTTGTTGTGCAAATTGCACTTGGCTTTTCCTCTCATGTGAGATAAACAGCCAAAGGGGAAAACGACTTGCACAGAATGCCAATTTCGGGGAGGCTGGCGCTCACGTACAGCGCTTGCCTTTTGTAAGGCAGTACCTGGCACACGATGGCACCGCCAACACCCACAGACGCGAGCGAGGCCGCCTTACCTCCACCACGCCGACAAGCCCTCAGTCCGGGAGCCGGCGCAGGCTGCCGCCTCCACACGAAGCCTCGCACCTGCTCCTCGCCCGGCAGAGGCCCAGCTTCCCTCACGCACCGAGTCCGGAACCACCACAACCCGCCAAAGACCACGACCAACCCGCCCCCTGCCGGCCCGGGCAGCGCCTTTATGGCCGGGCCCTTCCCGGCATGCACCGCTGGCGGCGTGTCCCCTCAGCCCGCCCGCCGCCCCTCGGCCCGCCCCACCCGGCCTTGCCGGTGGCTGAGGTGCGGCCGCTGAGGCGAGGGCGGCGGGGAGCCACCGCGAGCACCGGGGCCCCCGGGTCCCCCCCCGCCGCCCTGCCCGCGGTGCCACCGCGCCTGTACATCCCGGTGGAGGCAGGCGGCGGGGAGGGGTCGCCCTCGGCGATTACCAGCGGTGGCAGATCCTGTCTCTGCCCAGCGTTTTCTTTCCATCCCCCTTTCAGCCCTGAATGGGCTCGGTTGTCCTCCTCTTACCGCATTCCTTTAGCCTGTTGACACCTTTCTGGTTTCAAGAAGCCCCGAAAAAGTAACAAGCTGAAGGGAGCTGAGAAAAAGAGCAAGCAAAGAGCCTGGCCGGGCTGTCCTAGAGGTTAAAAAAAAAAACAAACAACCCACAAAATACACTGATAGATAGTGATTTCCTCCTAACTCCCAGAGTTCTGGCTGCTTTCTTCCTTTCTGTGTTCCTCACTTTAAACCATCCCGTAAGCAGCACTGCTGATGGGTGCTACCCGGCTGCAGCGGGCAGCCCTGGCCCTTACTGTCATTGAGTAAATAGCCCTAGCCCCCAAACCAGACCGAAAAGGGAGCAGGAACAGGTGTATGTTGATCTGAACTCCAGGCTCCAGTGCACTTGTCATTTTCTCAAGAGGATGAGAAGATCCCAGCAACTACAGCTCCGCTCGGAGAGGTCTCCTCCGCCTACTTACCTGCTGCTTACATACAGGCTGGCACGGCAGAGGGTGTGCTGACCGCAAATACTAACGGAGATATTAACCTTTCCAGTGTACCTGGGAGGATGCTGGTGTTCTGCCCTTGACAGTTCTCCTCACAGAAATGTCTCGGTTGCTGTATAGGAGACAGCGATAAATTCAGTGACGTACTCGGCATGTACAGATCCTGGACCAAGTGTAATTTTACTGACGTGCATGAAGTTACATCAGAATTGATTCATCCCAGTAAGTTAGACTTTAGTTCACTGTCTGCATCCTTGTTACCCTTGAGAAGTGTGTGCACAGCCAGCCTACAAGGACAGATTCATTGCTTGCTCAAACTCAAGCCCCCAAATGTGCTCCCAGTCAGGCAGAGCAGGCCCACATGCCCAAGTTCACCTGGAGACTGTAAATACTGCGTTGAGCGGCTCAATACACCACCATGGCATATCCAGACAGGCGAGGCAAAGCCTCCAGCCTGCCATAGAAAAACAGAGGGTGCGTTTCAGCTATTCCTGAACATGAGCTGTAAAGAAATAGCCTCTGGATTAGATCTGGAGCTCTTGCATCATGTAGAGTAGAAATTAGTGACCCAAAAGTTCTAAATAATTTTGGTAGGAATGCTCCTGAGAATCATTGATTTTATTTTTTTTTAAAAAAGGAGGAGGGGGACTGACTTTCCAGAAGCTCTTTTCTTGTTGGCAGTGAGGCAGCGTGCCCTTGGCTGCTTGTGATCAGTGGGACATTCAGCAGCAAGCACTCTCTTTGAGTTTCATCGATATTTTCGAGAGTAGGAGAGAACTTCACTCCTTTTGAGTACCACTCAGACAAAGATGAAAAGCTTGTGAGGGTGCCAATTATACAACCTAACTGAGCTGCCTTGTCAGTGAAGAGCTTTGCAGGATGCATTCTGGCTTCACAGGCTGGAAATTCAGCTTTTATTCAAGTAGTTTGATTTGGTGACTTCACTGCTTAATCCATGTAGCCGGTGTGATCAGTCAGAAGCTACAACTGAAAGGGAGGTTGCTCAGATTAATTCTACCAGGGTTTTTCTGTGTTGACTGTTCTGTATCTCTCAGGTAGCATGCCAGCAAGACCATTTCAAGGCAAGAGTTGATGCGTGCTGCACTGGAGACAACATATGCTTACACTGCATGACAGAGCCCAAAGCTGAGATATTGGACAGGCCCCAAGTAGGTTCCCACAGTGCAGTGGGCACGCCAGAGCTGGCCTGGAAGTTGCATAGCCACATTCGTGCTGAATTACATCCAGATCAGTAAAACCTGTCTCCTGGCTTATTGTTGTGGGCCCTGTACCAAGTCATATACAGCCATACTGTTTCCCAGCCTAAAATGGCTTGTGTGCAGCTGACGGTGTCACTCGGAGGCAGCTTTTCTCCTCTCCCTGATCTATGGATACGTGGACTGTATTAGAGTGCCTTAAATTGCCAGGCCTTTGGGACAGGGACAGTCCTTTGCTTACAGGTCTGGGTGATATCTCCCATATTGTGGTCTCACTCTTGAACACGAACACAAAAATGCTCCTGCAGTTGGCGTAATGACAGCTCTTCCTTCTGTAGTAGGAGGACAGAGCGATAAAACTGCTGCTCTTATAGAAAGAGAAAGAGAGAAAAACTATCAGCAAAATGTATCTGAAAGAAAACCAAGGCGAGCTTATTAGCCAAGTTGCAGGCAAGCTTAAAAATGTATCAGTCTAGACCTAGAAATTTACGTTCAAAGCTACAAATTCAGAGTTAATTTATTATGCAGTAGATTCCAGCTCCACTGAGCTTAATGGGATTTGTTACTCTGTTAAATGGGCTTTTCCCTCAGAGCACCTTGTTTCATTAGACCATTTAACAGAGGTTTGGGTGAATGAGGTGTGTAAAGACAACACAGCCACAGCAGCTGCCCCTTTGTTTTGCACACTGAAGTGCTAATTCCTCTTACAGACTGTGCGTGCACGTGTACTGCACTCCGTGCATGAGGTTATGCATGTACTGTGGTTGTGGAGGCAAGGGGAGGTAGTGAAATTTCTCTTTGCTGAAAGCAGAAGAGAAACTGCAGGGAATTTCATAGCTCCCTTGAGAGAAGGCTTTGACTTGCTAATGGTCTCCAGTGTGTTTAGAGTTCAAAATTGGAACTATCTTCCTTGCACTGACAGTGTTGACGACAGGTTCTCCAAGAGCCAACTAGCAGTTTGGGACATGACAGATGTATACAGAACTGTTTATAATTAATAACACTTTGATCCATAGCTGGACTAAGTAGACCTGACAAAATCAAGGCCCCAAGACTCTTTCTGTTCCCTCTAAAGTGGCTAAAACCTAAGTATCAAGACAGAAAAAAACCACAAGGAAGCCAAAAGATCAAGTTCCATTTCATGGAAGTGAAACCAAGGCATGGAAGCAGCATGTGGCCCTGGCAACAAACCCAGGAGTGAACCCGAGCCCTGCTTGTTCATTCAACGCCTGAATGAAACTCCTTTTCTGATGGTCCTCACAGGGTCCTACTCCAGTGTGCCCAAACTACATGCTGTTCTTCTCAGTGTCCATCTATCATGAGAAAGGAGATCCTTCCCCTCCAGGGATAATCAGAACATTAATTTTCTATCATCAACTTTGATTTTTTAAAATAAGAGTTCTTTGCCATTCTGACCAGCAAGTTGAGGGTAAATGCTATAACCCTTAGTCAAGCAATGCATCCATTAAGGAGATATTTTGCACTTTTCCTGATACAATCTTACACTACAAAACTGACTGACCTCCATATTTCCACTCTTTACAATAATTTAATTTTCAGATATAATATTATGATGTTTCCCAAGGAAAACTTAAAAGCCATTTCAGCAGCTATTAGGCATTGTCAGTGAAACTCCATTTATGGGCAAGAACAGAATAAACCCCACAAAACTGTCAAGGAAAACAAGAAAGTCAATGTCTAAATTCCTGACAGCATCAGTAGCAACAAATCTAGTGTGAAATGGCATGAGTTTTCCCCAGATATCCATTTTGTAACTTGTATAGAATAGAAATCTTGTTGAAAATAAAATTAATGTACAGAAAAAGGACTGAACAAATTAATAAAAGCTGTGGGACTGGAAAAGAAATGGTTTCTTTCTCTGTTGCTTTCATTTGTGTGTGTATTCATGACTGTGTGTAAATCTAAATACATTCACAA